>NC_058132.1:373595135-373820093 GCF_016433145.1 Gracilinanus agilis
CCCTTTGCTCATCTCTAAAAAGAAAGCAGATTTGACTAGATGGCATTGAAGGTCCATTCTCTACCTTTTTCAAAGAGTCATTTCTAATTTCCCCCCTGGAATAAAACTACTGAATTGTACTCCCTTAATAAACTGAACATTCAAAGGGGATAATGAACTTGAAATTCCTAGCCACTATTCAATGAATAAACTGTATCCATTGCAGTTTACTGTAAATCATTGTTTTAACTGAGTTCATTTGAATTGAGCATGCTCACAATTGAGCCTTGAATCTGCTTGCATGTCAGCTGCTTGTTAGTTCATCTGAGCCCCATGTTCCTTAGATTCCTCAGGTTTAGGTCCTCTCTGCACAGCAAGATGGACCTGCAGAAAACTCTTTATCAGTGAATGCTTGTGTTCATGCTTCCTGAGGGTGCCATAGGTGAACTGTGTATGAGCAGTTGTGACATAGATCTTTCTTTTTGGATTGAAGCCTAAGGAAAGGAAAAGGGTGTCAAGAATGACAATTTTCCTAATGGCTGCCTTCTTTCTCAGCCCCTGCCTTCCCTACCCCTAACCAAGCTAACTGGAATCTATGTAAAACCAACAATGAAATGAACCAGGCAGGCAAAACAATTTTTGCTTGTGGCTTGAATTTTGTTGTGATTCTGTGAGAATTTGATGCCAGTTTGTACCCCCTTTTCTTGGTACCCCAAGATCAGTAGTAGAGTTTTAACAGGAAAGTTTCTTATCGAATTTGAAAACCCATTCTGTGGTGAATTGGGTTTCAATTTAGCCTCTACTCCTTGTTATGGAATGAGAACAAGGTCTGGAAGCATATCTGCTTAAGGAGGAATCAAGCACACTTTGGAAGGACACTAGAAACTTCTTCGCTGGTGTCTGGAAGATGGGCTTCTGACCTAGGCTGAGGTCAAATCTACCTAATCAGAAAGACCCAGAGAAATGGCATCATGGAAGTTATATTTTTCAAGTCCAGGGGAAGGAGAGCCTCTTTGGCACAGAAAGGAAGATGAGAGAAGCTAGAGGAATAAGAGCTCCAACAAGTGCTGAGTAGCAAAGAAGTCTTGGAAAGGGAAATAACTGGCCAATATGGCATGTGTCTTTTCTTTCTCTGACCTGCTTACAATTTAATAATTATAAAATTAAGATACAGTCTCCAGAGAATTTTAATCTTAATGGTTTCTAATATGTAACAGTCCTCAGGATTCATACATTTACACAGATCCCTAGAGAGAAAAAATTCACTTATTCATGAATACATACTCAAACCTATAGGAGCATAATCCAAGAGCCTCTGGCCTACCATTGGAAGCCACAAAGACTATGGGAACTATAGTTGTACCCACCTTGGACTTGGAGGAAACTACCATGAGATCAGCCCCAAGAGAGAGGTACTAAGAAGGAACAAGTATTGAAGATAAATTAATAAAGTAGGGTATAAATGTTTAAGATTATGTATCATTAGGAGGCTTATCAAGCAAGGCTGGAGAATTCTAAATTCTACTGGTTTCTCATATATTCTTTTAAAACAAGGTCAGCTTTCCCATGGTAGTAGCAAGAAGACCTTGGCAGTCACTGGTTTTTATCCTTGCCTCACATCTGTTTTCTTTTTTATTTTGAAAATTACATTAATCAGATTTGATATTATCTCTCATAAATACTTGCAATTGGCCCTTTTTCTATGTTGCCTAGTATCCCTTTGTGGTGTGAAAGTGCAATAGGAACTACATAGGATTGAGAGTACTTTTCCAATTCAGAGCTGAAAAGGGAGTAACTCAGACTCTGGGTATTATTATAGAGAAAATATAGATTAGAGATTTAAGTTAGCAAAAAGCAGACTTTGCCTGGCAAGCTGGCAAAAATTTGAATTCAAACTTGGAATCCTGCCAAAGGGGACACTTTCATATAGTGACTCTGCAGTTAAGAGTTGCTGGCAGTTGGTAGCCTTGTAAGCAGTTTTCTGGGTGAGCCTGAGTGGTGTTTGGGATCTCAGTACTTTGGGGTTGATCCTTGAACCTGAATACAAAATCTTTAATCAAGACCATGAAGTTTCAGGTTGAGAAAGGATTTTTCTCTGTTGGTGGACATACAGAAAATCCCATCTCCCTCACTTCCCACTTGGATTATCTTTCCATTTAACCGGAGTTTCCTGGGACCTGAGACATGCAGAGAACAGCCAAGGACAGCTTCATGAGATACCCTTACTCATGAAAAGCCAGCTCTTGCCTAGCCAGTCTGCTGGTAGACGTTAGTGATCAGAGTAGTTATCACCATCCCAACATTCCCTGACCTTTAGACCTAAGTATCAGTTTCTCCTACTTCCCTTCACTCCCTATCCTTGTTTTGTTATTAAAACCTTTTATATAGACCTTTCTTGTTCTTCTCTTTTCCCAGACAAACCTGGCAATATTGACAATGAGAACTCACTGAGGTACATCCCAGCAGCTTCTCCTGGTGGTTTCCCTCTCTCCTCCATTCCCCATTCCTCTCCTTACTAAACCACCCTGGAGTTGTTTTGTCACTGGTTTTGTTATTCTGTTAGTTAATCCACAGAGTTGTTTATCATTTATCCCACTTTAGTGAGGGACTATTTAGCCCCCCCACCCCCCAGCATTACAGTATACCATTTTACAGGCTAGTACTCTTGCCAGTGTGATGTAGCTGTACTCAACATTTAATGATATAGCACATACAACTTCTGGAGGATCTTGTCTCTGGTCTCATAGATACTATGAGCCTTTAAATTATGTACTTGGTTATATCTCTCCCAGGGTATTCTCAGAGTTCCTGAGGGGTTTCATTTCTTTCTAATGCTATTGGCAGAAGCCCACCTTCCTCTGTGTCCTCCCTAATACCATTTAACTAATTAACAGAAGTACAGTACCATCTACCACCTTGAACTGGAGGTATACACTCCTGTCTACCACCTCAGTTACTGAGAAGAATGTACTTAAACTTAACAACAGTTGCTACAAAGCATTTACCCAATCAAATTCACTTTCAGTGCAGCAGAGTTAGTTCATGAAGTTATTTTCTTGCTTGTAGAAACCAGCAAGTGTTGTTCATAGGCTACTGGGTTGGTGTAACGTAAGTGATTTGGGAAGCTTTTTTTCTTGTCAGGTGTGGTTCCCCACAAATATTGGCATGTCCTCCACTGTAGGGACAAATAACTGTTGTTTCTTCTATGAGGGGACTCTGAGACTGATGGAAGATGTAAGTTTTGGATTTCTTCAGTAGGACTAAAGGTGATCAGTTACTTTTCTAAGACTGGCAACAATAAAGTGAGCTTGGAACTGGCCTAAACTGGACAAACGGAGCAGGTTAAAGCTCCTGCATGGGTCAATATAGGACTGGGACCATGAGTTGCCACTGCATTTTGTGCATGGGTGAAATTCAGGAGGCCCAGTCTCAAGAACCAATATTAGCAAAACAAAGCTATATATCAGATAATGGTCAATCCCAAATA
The DNA here is from genome assembly GCF_016433145.1 of Gracilinanus agilis. Taxonomy (NCBI): domain Eukaryota; kingdom Metazoa; phylum Chordata; class Mammalia; order Didelphimorphia; family Didelphidae; genus Gracilinanus; species Gracilinanus agilis. The sequence continues at coordinate 373,598,602 of NC_058132.1, forward strand.
ATTCAGAGTACTATCTTATTAGCTTATGCCAGCAAACCAAGCTTTTCTGGGGATTTCCAACTCTACAAACATCCCCTTATATACTTTTATAGAGTAATAGTGGGTATCTTATGATGTTTTTAATAAACATAAATGTCTATCTTGTATTCCATTTATTTATGTGTTAGGCAGTGCAAGTTTATTACATAGTTGTCATTGTTATTTTTGTTCAACAGCATAAACCTCAAGTCAAGATTTTAGCTGATCCCTTATAACCTCTCCTCTTTCTCCTCTCTTCTCCTTCCTTTCCTTTCTTTTTCCTCCTTTCCTCCTCTCTCTTCTATTGCTTTTCTCCCCTCTTCTCTCCTTTCACTTCTCTTTATCCTTCTCACCCCTGCCCCTCCATCCTCTCTATTCCTTCCCATTTTTCTTTTTTCTTCTCAGTGCATTTCTTCTTGACCAGGTAGGAATTGTATTTTCTCTTTAGTCTGAATCTCATATTGATGGGCTACTTGCAAAGGCAGAATTCAAGTTCTAGGATCCTTTACTAATACAGAAGAGAGCAGGACTTAGCAGGGAGAAAATAGAATATTTCTAAGTATTAAGGTAAAACAAAGGGAGGTAATGTTGGGGGACAGAGGGTAAGAACATGAATCATGGAACCATGGAAAAATTTTTTTTCTAAAAAATAAAATTATTCTTAAAAAAAGGTAAAAGAGGAATGGGTTGGCTACAATTGCCAAGGCAAGCTCTTAGGTTCTGGAAACCTGGTGGAATAATTAAGTGAAACCAACAGCTAAGGAGATGCTAAATATTAGCTATGGATCTTTGGATCTTATTTCCTTCATGCAGTGGATTGCTGGGAGGTCCCACTAGACTTGAAGGCAAGAAGCAGGAAGCCAGCTCAGTCATTGCACCAGATGGCAGAAAATTTGTATAAATGATTAAATTCAAAAAATATCGTTGTTGTATGACATGTAGAGCTTTCTGGAAAGAAGTCTACCACACTACCATGTAATGTGAACCATTAGCTAGAGGTAGATATATTTCTTCTCTAGATAAAATGTCCTCTCTTAGAAAAGATATATCCCTATCTAAATCTATAATAATCCTGTGATTCTCTGAAGTTACTCCCCACCCTCATTTCTATTTCTTTTTCTTTTTGGAACTTTCTTGGTCTGAGCCATTACAGTTTCGTTTAATTTCCTTAAATATCTTCTTTTTCCTATAGTTTTATTGATGTGCATTGTCAGGGAAAAAAAAATCAGCTTCTCTAAATTAACCCCATAAGTGTAACATTAGGGGAAAATAGAGAAGCTACACTGGAAGCTATGGGAAAACATGCCAATGTAAAGAGGGAAATCTCTTTAAATTGCTAAAGTACACTTTTTGGAGTTCAAATAAAATAAGTATTCAATTTTGATACTATTGTAACTCCATGATCCTCCCCATGACAGGGAAAAGAAAATGAATTGGAACCCATGACCTTTTATGTATTTTTTAAAAGCCTTCAATATTCTCTTTTCTTTTTTTGTAACAATTCTGCTAATTTGCCAGAATGACTTCCAGAAGAATGCCAATCTATAGCCAACCATTCCATATCAATAGTGATATGCTGAACATTGCACAACACACTAACAAATGCCCAAGATCCACACCTAAAAATGACAGCCCAAGTGCAGATAATAGAGTTTTATAAAAAAAAAAAAAAAAAAAAAAAAAAAAAAAAAAGGTCACTGTTAAAGGCCCCAATGAGACAAGGCTAGAGGGAAAGGCAGAATGATACAACAGTTTTGAAAGTCATACCTTCAACCTACTATGTGGTTAACAGGAAAAGCAAGCCCTACAGATGAGAGACTGGTTGTTTCCTGCATGTTCCTCTTTGGTTCTGGTTCTATTTTGGATGTAACACTGTTGATAGCATTTCTTGTTTCCTCTGTTCAGAATTTTAAGAAATTAAAATACAGCTTCATCACCTCGGAAGTACCTAGCCTGCACTAGGCACTGATCACAGGAAAACTGAAGTCGAACAGTGGAATTCCATGAACAGAGTCTCTCTGTTCAGGGGCAAACGTACAATGTCAGGAAAGTGTGAACGCTGCTTCCCTTCTCTGGGCTCCCTTTGCTCATCTCTAAAAAGAAAGCAGATTTGACTAGATGGCATTGAAGGTCCATTCTCTACCTTTTTCAAAGAGTCATTTCCAATTCCCCCCCTGGAATAAAACTACTGAATTGTGCTCCCTTAATAAACTGAACATTCAAAGGGGATAATGAACTTGAAATTCCTAGCCACTATTCAATTAATAAACTGTATCCATTGCAGTTTACTGTAAATCATTGTTTTAACTGAGTTCATTTGAATTGAGCATGCTCACAATTGAGCCTTGAATCTGCTTGCATGTCAGCTGCTTGTTAGTTCATCTGAGCCCCATGTTCCTTAGATTCCTCAGGTTTAGGTCCTCTCTGCACAGCAAGATGGACCTGCAGAAAACTCTTTATCAGTGAATGCTTGTGTTCATGCTTCCTGAGGGTGCCATAGGTGAACTGTGTATGAGCAGTTGTATTAGTAGGAAATTAGAAAATTATATATTTAATGTAGTCTCAGGCTGTCTCTAAAGAGCTGAGAGTTCCAACCATGGAATGAAGGGAAGGAAACTGTTTTTCTTGAGGACTCTGGTCAAGACTGACACAGGGAGAGGGCTGCTTTTACCTGTCCCTGTTAAGAGTCCAAGGAGTGTGGATTTATCACAGAGAAGGAAGACCTGTCAGTGAAAGATCAAGTGAGCAAGAAGATCTAGCTGGGGTGATGGCACATACACCAGTGATACTCTTAGGTTGTTATTTGCTGTACAGAATGAGATGGATACTGAGGTGTATGTTGTACACTGGAAAAGTTATATGTCAATGGTATAATAGGGAGTCAGAGTTGAAAATCATGATGAGGCTGTTGCATATCCAGGTTAATAATATCGAATTGTATATTAAAAGGGATAAGTTTATGGACAGTGGTTATGGTCAAGCTCCGGAGAACATGGTAATGATGATAAGGGTGTTGATTCAGGGATTTCTAAGGCAGAACTGGAACAGAGGACATTAAATGAGGGGGACAAACCAATTAATTTATTCCCACTTTGTGATTTGCCAATTGTAACATAGATCTTTCTTTTTGGATTGAAGCTGTTGTAGGCAAATATAAGGTAGTGTTATATTGAATCTCTGGGAGCCAGGAGTCCACACTGTTGATTGACAGGTGAGTCCGTTGGATAAAGGAATGTTCCCAGAGTGCCGTGAGGAGAGGGGAGAGAGCGGTTGGGCCAGGGGGGTATAAAACACCCTGGCAGCCCTGGCTGAGGGTTCCTTTCCTTCCCTTGGACTGGAGATCTATGGATCCTGGTCTTTTGGGATTGAGACTTGCTGGGCTCAACCTTGCAAGATCCTCCTGTCTTGTTCCTGATAACATTATCAACCTGTACCCAGATCATCACTCTTCTGATTCTGCTGCCCTAGATATTAGGAAATCAATCATCTATAGCTATCTAGGTTTCCCAGGGCCCAGGAGGGATCTGGGAAGTGAGCAGGAGAAGAAGAAGAGGGCGGAAAGGGGTGGATACCTGAAATCTGGTTAGGCATAGCATCTAAAAGAAAGACAAAGAAGCTGAAACAACAAGCAGCAGTTTGCCTACTCTGGTTTGGCTGTGGCCAGGCTGGACCAGAGAAGCTAACCAACTAGACTTAAATACCTGCCTGCCTACAGCTCTGAGGGTTTATTATCATCTAAGTAGATAAGGTTTCCCAGTCCCTCTATCCAGTCCCAATATCCCATCTTTGCTAAATACAGTTAAAGCCTTTAAGTACCTTCCTGAAATGGTTATTTATAGCTTCTCTGGGAAGGGAGATGCGCAGTCAGAGACAAACTGTTACCAAGATAATAGAGCCCATTATACACTATCAATCAACCCCAGGTGGGACCTGAAGGGATCCTGCCTGGGCACTGTTATAAAGGAGGGAGGTGTCATATCATCTAGCTAGGGCAAACCTCAGTTGATCTTGCCCTAGCCACCTATCTGGGCTAGCACTGTTTTCACACAATTACCAGTGGTAGTATCCAGTTTAAGCTATCCTCTCCCTCTCCTCTACATCTACAATATCTACATTATTTATATAACAGTTTTTGGCAAAGCCAGGCTTTTGAACCTTTATAAAGTAGAAAAGAGCAAAGAATAATTGGGCTATTAAGAATTTCTTTCATCTTGGGTACCCTAGCAATGTTCTTCTACTCATTCACACAAGGTTTAATGAAGGTATGGTTTTGCATAATTCCTGATCATTTAATGAAGTTGCTGACCATCTATGATACATATAAGTACTTAACCATAACCCTGGCAGAGTTTCTATCTTACTTGCCAGCAGTAATAGTGGCTTTAGTTGCCATAATACAGGGATTGATGGCAATGAGGAAAGTGTTCTCTTTGTTGTTTGGGAAAGGCAAATCTGACAAAGATGATTTGATCTCCATGATGAAGGAACAGATCAAATTGATGATAGAGACTAATAATAAGATAAGGTTGGGACAAGAGCTAGACAAACATACCAACTTACAACTTGAGATAATTGAGGGCATGTACAATCCTAAGGACGAACAAACTCCCAAAAAGAAAATGGCTAATGCTAGTACACAAACTGAGACTGACAATGATACTGAAACAGGGACAGCTACCCAGACTGAAGAAGGAGCAATAGCACCTGCTACTGTGACCTTGCTACCTATAATTGACCAAACCCAGTTTAGGGCTAATGGAGAGGCAGTGAATATGAAGACGTATAAGGCATTCACGGCCCAGGATTTGGAGGTGTTGAAGAGAAGATTTCCCAAATTCTTTTTATCACCATACAAGGCAACTAAAGAACTAAAAAGGACATTTAGCTTGTCTAATCCTTCATATTCGGACGTGGAATTTATCCTCAATGAATTTTTTACACCCAGTGAGAAGGCTAGGTTTATTGATGAGACAAGAAGCAATGCAAATTTGGTGGACTGGCCTAGGGATCATTCAGCCATAGATTTAAGTTCTCTTGCAAATATGAGAGAATTAATTAAGTGTAGAAACTGATCTTTTAAAAGCTGTAAAAATCCATGGAAAAGGGCCAAATGGCTGGAGCAAGTTTGAAAAGATGAGGCAATCTGAGGAAGAGCATCCAAGCTTATTCCTATATAGATTAATGGAAAAATCTGAGAATCTACTAGGGTTTAATAAAGATCAAGCTGATGAGGCTTTACCTCATATTAGAAGACAGTTTATAAAAGGAACAAGTGTGCCTATCCAAGTATATTTCAGACAAAGTTGTCCACAATGGGAGGAATTGTCATTAGAAGAAATCAGGAAACATGCCACGTACATTCATGAGTCTAGGCAGAAAGAACAACAAATTAGACATGAGCTAGACTCAGAGAAAGACAAGACAATTCAGGAATTGAAAAGGGAATTATGGGAGACAAGACGAGATCGAGACAGAGAGGAGTTTAAGAATTATGCTCTACAAATTATCAAAAATAGAGAATCTAGACCCAAAACTAATTATTACAATCAGAAGAAGTCCAATAATTCAATTCCTAGGTGTTACTTATGCCACAAAGCAGGCCGCCTTATAAAGCAATGTAGATTTAGAAAGCAAATTTGTTTTAACAAGGATAGATCTGATTCTTATAAGAAGACATATGTAAATAGTAATTGGGCAAGCAAATCTCAAAAATCACAAGTTTGTTGCCAACATGACTGTAAGAAATCTGATAAGCCATCTCTAGGTGAAATGGAGAAATTTTTGAAATTAGGGACCAGGCCAAGAAATTCACAATGAAGATTAATCTGTAATACATACCATCCAAGAGAGACAGATACAGAGAGCAAAGAGCTCAAAAGAGAGAATGAGGCTAATGTTCTGATGATGGACAGTATTAGGGAAAACCAATACACCAACAACAGTAGATAACAGTAGATATATTAATATCTAGATAGCAATCAGGCTTGTCAGGCAAGGCTGGAGTGTTCCAATCATGGAATAGTGAGAAGGAAGGAAGTCTTTCCTGAGTGACTCTGGAATGGCTGAGGCAGTTAGATGCTGGTTTTAATTGTCTCCAGTGAAGAGCCCAGGAAAGTGGATTTCTCTTATAAGAAGTCATCTATCCTGTGAGGAAGTTCAGGTTTGAGCATTGATCTCAGCTCTGAAGGGTGACCCAGCTGGTGGGTTGAGAAGGAAGGAGGAAGTTACCTCTTGCCTGGTCAGACCACACTGGAAACTGCTTGGAGGTCAAAATTCTATTTGAGCTCCTCAGTGGTTGGTTGAGACTTGAAGATTCTAAACCAATTAGAACAGACTTCTCCCTTCCCTGGGTCATTGAGAAAACTCTTGTGAGTTCTCAAACTACTACTGAGCATTTAAAAAACCTCAGAAGAAGGGTTTTTAACCATATTTTTTTTTGCTCTTTGCTGTTTTATCCTCCTGTATCTTGGTTTACTTGTGATTATTGTTAAAGTCTTATTGTAAACACTGGTTATTGGCCAGTCCATTGCAGTTTCTAATAATAGTGCCATTGTTTCAGCACCAACTCTGTTTGTGGTAGAAATACTAACTAGGGTAATTATGGAGGATTTGATTGATTGTTTAATATACTATATGTGGCAAGTCATTTTGTGTATTCCTTATTTGATGTTTAAATGTGTTCCTCAGTATTTGAGAGTGGCTATAGAGGTGGAAATAGCTCAGCCTATATGGAAAATCATGATATTAGATATAGTGACACATATGCCTGTTATATTGTTATGTGCTTATATAGTATATAGAATATGGTGGGTATTCTACTGTATAAGTTACAAGATTAAGGTAATGATCAATTGGTTTTGTAAAGATTCAGAGGTGAAGGTAATGCTAAGGTAATTGCAAATACAAATATACAATATGGAGTTGTATATACAACAAAACCAGGATTTTGGATGAGTGTAAACATAATGAAACACCTGATGTAGCCAGTGGGAAGACTAGAGTAGAACAGGAAAATAAGGCCCAAGACAATGTCACACACCAATTTCTCTTTTTCTCTCACTGATCTTGCAGTGGTTAGGGATGATGGGATTTTTCATGTTAAACAACACACAAGGTTTAAGCCAGAGGACACAGATTCCATTAAGAGGAAGGTCCCAAAATTCTATGATGAGCCAGGGAAATTTGTAAAACTGTTGAGATCCATGGTAAAGACCTTTGACCCGGATTTCAATGATTCCTGGTTCATCTTGGAAGAGATCTAATTAAGGCACAATAGACAAAAAAGTTTATAAAGGAGATGAGGAATACCCAAGGCTAAACACCATAGCCTGAAAATTGGCAAGAACTTGATCTAAATTCTGTACCCATTTCCTGGGTGTTAAACCGAGCAAGGAACTCTTTTATTAAGGTGCTAGAGAATAATTAAAGGCGGCCCAATGCGTAGTCAAAGTCTGAGAACATATGGCAGACAGTTACAACAAAGCCTAGAGAAAAGGGAAATGGTGTCAAGAATGACAATTTTCATAATGGCTGCCTCCTTTCTCAGCCCCTGCCTTCCCCACCTCTAACCAAGCTAAGTGGTGTTATGAGGAAAACTAAGAGTTTAGACATTTAGTGAAATTAGCACCCAGGCTGTCAAGCTGTCAGATAAGACCTAAAGGTTCCAAGGATGGAACAGTGGCAAGGAAGGAAGTGATTCCTGAGAGACTCTGTTATGGCTGAGAGAAGTTGGATGCTGGTGAACTGCCTCTAGTGGAGAGCCCAGGGGAGTGGATTTGTCTCCCTAAAGAAACACCTGCCTGTGGGAAATTCAAGTTGAGCAGGAGGATCAGACTTGGGTGGTAGATATCCCAGGATGAGTCAAGCTCCTTGTCTTTACCTTTTTGGGTTAATTTTGCTGAGGACTTGTGGTGGATTATCACTGGAACAGAAGTGAACTCAAGTTGTGAGACATCCATTCACCTTCCAGCCTTTTAGGCTAATCCAGGCAGCCTGGGTTAGAATAGTGTAGATCCTGACCCATTTCCCAGTCCCTGGGTTTTGTCCTTAGATACCTAGTTTTAGGGTGACCTCTCCCCACATCTTTTACCCTTAAGTTAGCTATTAAACTGTGTTTTTATAACTTCCTCCTGTTTCATTCCACAACCCAAAGGGCTCATTGTCACTTAATAGGGAAACCCTGGCTGAGTTGGTCTGAAGTGACAGTTGCTTCCCAACTGTCACCATCCATTCTCAAGTCCTGTATTTGTGTGTTTGGTGGGATTTCTAGTGTGTAACTGTGTGTCAAGCAATTTCCTCCTTCATCCCTTTTCCTCCTAGAAACCCCTGTATGTTTATTTACCCACTTCAGTAGAAACTATGTAAAACTGACTATGAAATGCATGGCTAATTTTGAGTCAGGCAGATAACTTGTGGCTTGAATTTTGTTGCATTTCCTAATATGTAACAGTCCTCAGTATTCCTACAATTTACACAGCTCCCTAAAGAGAAAAGATTCACTTATTCATGAATGCATAGACCCAGACCTACAGCAATATAGTCTAACAACCTGTGTCCTAGCATCAGTTGCCACAGAGAGGAAACTACCTCAAGGCCAGTTTTCATATAAACTGAGAGAATGAGAAGAGACTAGGAAAAAGTTGACCCATGGCAGCAGCAAAGATACCTTGGTGGCCATTGACTTCCTGCCTCAATTGAACTAATTTTTTTAAATTAAGTTAAAGAATACATAAACCCACACACTTTTATCAAGTTCACTTCTTGTCATCATTGCCTGTATTTTGCCCTGCCCCTGTGTTGCCCAGTATTCTTTTGTTTGCCCTACAAGGCAGAGGCTACTCTCATAGCCCAGGAGGAGCTACAAGCCTTATTTTAAAGTTTTGCTTTCTAACTGGGGAAATAAGCCCAAACCACTTCATAACTGCATTTCTAAGTGCAACATTACAATGAATGTGGACCATTTGAAAAATCAGTCTGCCATGTAGACATGAGCCTGAGTTAAACTTTCCATTATATAAAATGGTTAATTCCTGAGCAAATGATTATTTGCTCAACAAAATTCTTTAAAAATTCTTTTAAATTTCTAATTCAACTACTGTTTTAGAATTTATTTTCTAAAATTTTCAATATATCAACCCATTTTAGCACCACATTTAGTATGTCTGTAGTTGATACCAATTTTATGTTTTTATTCTTTCTGGGAATAAAGGAGGAGAAAACAGACCTGAAGCCTGAGAGTTTTCCCTGCTTCGTGACCATCACCAAACACATATTTCTTGAGGAGATCCCCAAAATTACAGTTATCTCCAGGGATAAACTTCATATAATGGCCCTGCTTCCAAAGAGCTTCTAACCAGTATTTCCTCAATTTCTAATGCTCTGACAGTTTTGTAGGCACTGACTCCCTGGTTTCCTCTTTCTTCAGATTCCTTCTTTGGGAGAAGGGAATTTCATTCTGGACATTTAGGAAGAGGGTATTTTGACAGAAAAGATCTCAAAGTGCCAAGATAAGTAAAATTTTATTAATGCATTTTTATTTAAATTCCAGAAATCATCACTAGATTTCCCTGGCCATTAATAACTTCACCTGTCAAATGGGTGGCTAGAATAGATTATTCTGAAGTTCTTTCTGGATTTAACTCTAGTTCCTTAGGTTGCTTCTGATTTCAACCTCAGGGATTAACAAGTAACATCAACAATATTAAGTAACATTGAAACAGGGCTTTGAGGTTTGCAAAACATTTTTCATCCACTATTATCACAGGCGAATCTTAATGCATATAAACATTGTTGTGGGTGTGTGTTACACCTGCAATACTGTGATCACACAGCATCACCTAAAGCTTCAGAGGGAAAGGTGCAAAGCAAGGGACAGATCCAGAAAGAATATTTCTAATTCTATTGTGAAGAATTCTACCCTGTGGTCGCTGCCTGATCAATTTCTGGGAGATCCTGGTAGGCATGTGCCCAAGGGGAAGAAGTAATTATAAAAGTAATTGAAATTATTTAGAAATGTGAATAAGACCAATGATTGCATTGGATATGAAAACATTTGAGAGGTTTGAGGAAAAGATAGAAATGAAGGAGGAGAAGAAAAAACAGTAACGAAGAAGTGATGATCTGAATAGGGAAAAGACTTGTGATTTTATTAGTATAAAGAACTCCCGAGTGAGGAAACTTCCTCTTTCAATGTAGGTGAGCATTTTCCCTACATTTTATCACTTTAGAGTGTCAACAAGAGCACTGATTTGCAGAGGGTTACAGAATCAGGATATATCAGAGGTGGTAATTTCACATTAAAAAAAATACACCCCAACAGGAAAGTGGAAGTTGTATATAAACTCCTTTGAAGAGAGAATTTCTATCCAAACAAGGAGTAAGGGTGGTCATAAAAATGTCATTTACATAAAATTAAATTTTATTTGTTTTAGAAGTAAATGCAGCTTGAATGAGAATTTTTTGATTTGGAAGAAAATCATTTCATTAAATATCTCTGATAAGATTCCAATATCCAACATATATGGGGAATTGACACAAATATATAGACAAGAATCATTCCCCTGTAGAAGAGAGTCAAAATATTTGAATGTGTAATTTTCAAAAGGAATGCAAACTATAAGTGACCATGTGAAGAACTCTTCTAAACATTCCTATTTATAACATTTTAAATGATCACAACTAGAGTCATTCCAAATCCTCACCATAAAGACAAATGACTTTGCTTCACTTCTGAGAACATAGCCTCACACTATTTACCTGCTCGGTATATTCACAAAGTGTATTCACAAATCTTTATAATCTTTGCAAGTTAAAATTTAAAATGATCCTATGAAGAAGTCTCCTCTATAATTTCTTTTTCCCCCCCTTCTTCTCTAGTTTTTCTCCAACAATGACAGGAAAAAGTATCTAGCATTTGGGCACTGGCCCCTGCAGATGTTTTTTACTTGGTTCCAGGTTAAGCAACTTCATGGAAGCTTGTAGTGAGTCAACAGATGACCATGAAGATTTAGGATTAGCAGATGATGATGATAATGATTGTTGTTTTCTGATTGACTGCAAAACCAGCAGTGATGATTTAGGAATTTTTGTGTTAGAACTGAGTCTTATACAAGAGATATCCCTTTCTCCTTCCTCAGTTTTTAGTGTCAATCAGTTAGTTAATAAGAATTTATTGGGCACTGATTGTGTGCTAGGGTTCATGAAAGGCAAAAACATGAACTCTACCCTTAATAAAGAGCTCACATTTTAATGGAGGAGTCAACATAAGAACAGTGATGTACATACAAAATATATTAAAAATAAATGGAATGTTATTTAAGAAAGAAGACATTAGTAGTGGGAAGGGCTAAGAAGGACCTTCTGAAGAAAGTGATATTTGAAAGAAATCAATGAGACATAACTAAAAAGAGAGAATTCTAGGCATGAGGAATTACCCAATAAAAAAACAGAGTTGATGGAACATCTTATTCAAGGAGCACCTAGGAGGCTGGTGTGACTGTATTATATGTGAAGAAGAGTAAAATTAAGAAGACTATACATATAGAAAGGGACAAGGCCATAAAGAGCTTTATATGTTCATAAGAGGATTTTCTGTTTAATCAAGGCAGTAATAGCAGCCATTGGAGTTAGCAATTAACAGGATTGGACATCACTTCCAGAGTAGGGAAATAAATAGAAGATGTATGGTAATGGGGTGAGAGATTAAATTGATTCTGTAGCTTTTTTATTGATCTTGTTTACAAATAATTTATTTTGTTCTGTAACTGCTTATGTCATATCTCCCTGGTCTCTGAATTTAGTTTAGAATTCATTTCAGCTATCCTGTAATGAGTTAAATTCAGAAATCCTGTTCTTTTGCTAAGCTCTATTCTATTCTTGGTGGCAAGGAATTCTGCTAACCTTGAGGGATGTAGCTTGCCGTAAGTGGGGGCCTAATAACTTTATCCTACCAAGCTATCCTTCAAGAATATCTGGTTTATAGTCCAAAGGAGTCTTGGCCTCTCTCTTTCAGGTGGACTCAAACAGTGAACACTGCTTAGTCATAGGAAGAGAAGGGGATTGTAGCTAAACCCTATTCCCAACTTCCAACTAATCATATTTCCTCCCATTCCTCAGCTATGTAACCAGTCATGTTGTCCTCAATCTCATGATGTCACCTATCCTATTCTGTCATTTGTTCTGTACTCCTCAAAAACCTATTTTAAAAGGAGCTATGCTATTGTTGAGTCTTTGGCTGAAAACTGAGGTGGCCATTGACCCATCTTATTTTTATGATTCATGCTTGGTAAAAAAAAAGTTATCTTGCATTGATCTATTTTTGTTGAATTTCTCTTGTGACAGAAGGATATTGCAATAGTGCAGACATGAGGTGATGAGAGCCTGCACCAATGCAGTGCCTTCATGAGCAGACATCTCCTATGCAATTGACACCACTTGGTTGCCTTTTTATTTTTTGTGTCTCTTTTCTGATTGTAGGTAAATTAGTATTCTGGGATTGAAGTGTCAAGACATCTTGGTATGTTTGGAATATCAGAAAGCCCCCAGAGGCAATTTGAGCTGATGGAAATTTGGATACAAGACATTTGAAAGGTCTGAGGAAAAGACAGAAATGAAAGAGGAGAAGAAATACTAATGAAAAAAAGTATTTTAGTGGTATAAGGATCTCCCAATTGAGGAAACTTTTTCTTTCAATACAGATCAACCACTTCGCAGTAATTTATCATTTTAGAGTATCACCAAGAGCATTGTTTACCATAAGAGGAGTGGTCATCAGCAAAGGAAGTGCTTGCATCAAAGAGTAAGCGACACAATCAATAAAATAAGGATGGTATTGAACTTATTATACATTTAAAATTAAAAGCTGTATCTATGCAAAAAATTCAGTTATTCCAAAATTATATTTTTCTTTGTTGTATGATATATATAGAAATACAAATTTTATTTGTTGTTATTTAGCTATAGAAAAAAAAAGAAAATGAATGTGGAGCTATAGTCATATGAAGGAAAAGGAGATGTAACCTTACAATAGAAAGGCACTGATATTCAAAGCTCAGCAGAAAGCACCATCTAAAAAGGAACTTCGGCACAACTCTACAAAGGGAGAAAAACCCAACAAGTTTCATCTAAAGAATGTTTTTAAAATCAAATGGAGAACTCCTCTTATAAAATAGTACCTAATTCTAATTAGTCCCCAATTTTGGAATATTTAACTTGAACAATCTATGTGTAGAAAGAGTCACCTGCCACCCTTCTCCTACTAGAAGAGCCTTTCCCCATAGCTAGCACAGAAGCTGCTTCTTCAAGATCTCTTCACCACCCACATAATCAATATGAGAGCTCCTAATTTCACTCTTCCTTTTCCATAGTTTCCTTTCTATAGGGACTTGGTGATCAAGGTAAGAATGAATACTCTAATTCAGATGCATAATGGGTAAAGTAGACTTTTATAGCCAAGCCTGAGAAGATGCTGTTTTAATCTTTGTTTAAAGTCCATCACAAGCTTCTTGAGTAGAAAAAATTGTCTTCATTAAACTTCAAATTCTTTACATCTAAAATAGAGTACTTGGTTTATAAAAGTTGATTTAAATGATTTTAATTAAGTGTAGGAAATATCTGAATTAACATATCACTGGTCTAGAAAACATGTTTTAGATCTTAGTCCATTTTAAAGATGGGAATTACTTATAACAATTTACTCATCAGAATATATATGCATATGCATATGTTATATATGTATACACACATGTGCATACATTTATGTGTGTATGACTAAAATACAATATTTTGGTGCAAACCTTAATTTCATCAATTTAAGGAATTCCTAGTGTAGAACCTTCCTTGACTAATAACATTCTCTGATTTATAGATTTTTAGAGTTAATTGACTTTATTTTTATCATTGCTTTGAATATTTTAGGGCTTTTCATTTAAATTTTTTATACACCTAAATGAAAATGTCCTCAGAAAGATAATTTCTGTTATGAATGAAGATGATTGGCAGAAATTAGGTGCCACTGAAAAAATAAATTGTAGAAAAGAGGTATAGGCAAAAAATAGGAAAGGCAAGCTTGTACTCTAGCCTGTAACTATTGGAATTCACTTTATAGAGTGGACCTAAAGAGGCCATTTTATGAAATATGAAAAGCTGCAGTATAAATATATATTTTCAGAAAATGTGTCATGTGAATAATCTTTCCAAACAACTTCTAAATTTTTTGAGACTTATGACTGAACAAGTCCAACTTAGAAAAGACATAATAGAAAAGAAAGACATTAATAATTTCAATATAATTATCTCACCCATTAATGAATCTCACCCATGGAAGAGACTTTATAGACAGTTCTATTGACTTTATCCAACCCATAATTAATAGAAAAGAGATCCTTTTTAGATACTATCTGGGACTTTCTTCAACCCTAAAATGAAACAATAGAGGTAGCTGCCAGTAATTTCTTACCCTTTAATGAAACAATGAAACTAAGATATTTTATATTCTATAGAGAGTGACATGCTCAAAAAATAAACAATATCAGAGAGAGACTTGTGAGAGTCTGTCAACTCAGAAATTAAAAGAGAGAAACATTTTAGGGACTTTATTCATCATATGAATTCAAAAATGAAAGAGACTTATTAGAGCCTGAGAATCATCCACTCCAATTGAAAAATATAATTGTAGTATACAGAGCCTTGCTAGATAGAGGATGTGTGTGATTTCATCACTCCCCAAAACAAACAATGGAATAGACTTGCTAGAGAGAGTGAATCAATTCAACAATATGACTACATATAAAAGTATCCACATTATCTTCCTATTATCAAGAAAAAAATGAAAAAGACTTGATAGGTTTTTCAATGACTTAGTCAATGACACACACAAATGAAGTAATGGGAGAGGCTGAGTAGAGAGAGCCAGCTACCTCGTCCAGATCATGACAACAGAAAGGTTGTTTTTTTTTTTTTTAGATACTGTGAATGACTTACTGTAATCCACTAATGAAAGAATGGAAGAGAGAGATTTGTTAGAGAGTTACCTCTTTCAACTAAGAATAATTGAAATAATGGAACTTAAAAACATGTTAAATGATTACTAACAATTTTATGTAACCTGAAGATGAAATACAGACTAATTCCACATTGTATAAAAAGGCACTCCACAGTGACAGTGAATCCATTCAACTCATTACTAAGTCAGGTAAGAGGCTTTTTGAAGATGTCAGTAACAGTCCAACCCAAATAAAACAAAGGAAGAGAGAAACTTAAAAGAAACTAAAAAACACCTCCCCAGATACAAAAATAAAACAATGAAAGAAGACTGATTTGTGATTTTGAGTGCCCTCTTCAAACCCATAAATTAAACAATAGAGGAAAAATTCTTGTCAGAGTTTTTAGCAACCTAATCTAATCCAATATTGAACAATGAATAGTCACCTTTAACTGATAAATAACCTCATTCAACCTATAAATGAAGCAAATGAAAAAGGAACACAGAGATGGTCAGTGTCCTTGTCAATCAAAGAATGTAATAATGACTGAGAAATTTTTTTGAGTCTATGAATGACCAATTAATAAATGAAACAATGACAGAGAAACTTAAGAGATAGAATAACCTCATGCAAACCATAAAGTAAACAAATGAAGAGTTAATCTATCAGGGAGCATTCTAGAGAAACCCAATAATGAAACAAATTAAAAAGAGATTATATCTTTCTCCAATACATAAATGACACATTGGAAAAGAGAGATTCCCCAGATACTGATTTTGACCAAAGCAAAATCAAACAGTGGCTCATAATGGCTTTTGAGTTAGAAAATAATTTCAAAGAAACAAGTTAGAGATTAATTAATCCTGCAGTGGAAGAGTGAAACATGTTAAGAGACAGTCTGTCGGGTAGAAACTTAACAGAAGTGACAGATTTCACAGTTATCAATCACCGAAACCAAATCACAAAAGAAACAATCGAAGAAATTATTATTAGAAATTCAAATGATGCCCTTCATTCCAAAAATGAAACATTGAGAGAACAATGGAAAGAAAGAATTTATTAGATATGATCAATGACTTCTTCCAACCCACAAGTTGGAAACATTGAATAAAAGAGACTTTTTAGAGGTTACAATGACTTCAGACAATCCACAGATGAAATAATGAAAAAGATAAACTTACTAGAGATTGTTAGTGATCTTCCCTAAACCACTAATGAAAAAAGAGTTTTATTGTCCAACCACAAATGAAATAATGGCAGAGAGAAAATTAAAAGGCTTTACGGCCATTAATCAAATAATGAATGTGACTTAAGAGTGTTTCAGAGACTTCTTCCAAAAACTAAAAAAATTTAAATGTAATCAAGAGGCTTGTAAAATCAATGACCTTGTAGAACCTACAAATTGACCATTAGAAGAGAAATTCTTAGAGACCCTAAGTAACCTTGTCTAATCAACATTTAAAATGACTGGAGATGGAGAATGGCCTCTTCAAATCAAAAAGTAAAACAATTGAACAAAGAAAGACTTGTAAGAGGCTGTAAGTGACCTTGGTCAAATCCAAAATCAAAAAATGGAAGAAAGAAACTTATGCCTTTTTCATAACCTTTTCAAACTCATATGACGACAATCTTATATACAGTCATTTTAGAGTGGCTGTGGGTCTAGGAGCAACTCCTAAATGAAACACTTGTAAGTACATCTTTTTGGAAAATGTGGGGATTATGAAAACATGGTAGAACGGGGCAGGAGACTATCTCACATAAATTCCCCCACATATAGCTTAAAATAATGCCTTGTAATCAACTATAAAGTGTAAGAAATAGTGAAGAATCAGAGTGAACAGTCCTTCTGCCTAAGACAACTTGGAAGGACACTGGGAATACTCTGACTAACAACAAGCCCTTGGAGCAGCTGTGTAGGCAGCAGCCCAACTGTGTTCAGGTTGCATTGCCTAACCAGGACCCAGAAAACCATAGCAGGCTATGACTGTGAGTGAGGAGAAGTGTGAATGAGGAGAAGGTGTGAGCACACCCAGGTGAGTGTGGTTGCTGAGAGGCAAGGGCCCTGCTGATTGTCCCTAGCATAAAGTTAACGATTAAGAAATTAGCCACTAATTTTTTTTAATGAGTAGACAAAAAAAAGAAATAATACAATTATTGATAGTGATAGCTACTGTGGTGAAAGAGAAGATCAGGGTTCAAATCAGAAGACAGTGAAATTAAAATACCTACTTCTAAAACTTCAAAGAAAAATACAAAATAGACACAAGCCCAAATAGAGTTCTTGGAAGACATTTAAAAGGATTTGAAAAACCAAATGAGTTTGGGAAAAAAATAGAAAAAAAAAGAGCAGTGCAAGAAAAATAACAAAATTCTGAAGAAAATTTTAATCAACTGGAAAAAGATACAAAAATGAAGAAAATAACTCTCTAAAAATTAAAATTGGTTCCAGAAGAAGCAAATGACCTCTTAAAATAATGAGAAATAATAAAGCAAAATGACAAGAACAAAAAAAAAAGAGAATAAGAAACCTGTCTTACAAAAACAACTGACCTGGAAAACAGAGAGATGACACAACATAAAAATTGTATGTATTCTTCCCTCATTGAGTCAGTTCCAATGAGAGTCAGGTTCATGTCCTATCTTCCTCATCTCCCCCCACCTTCCTCTCCAGTGTAAAAGCTCATTCATGCCTTTTTTATGTGCAATAATTTACCTCATTTTATTTTTCCTTTTCTCTTCTCCCAATATAATCCTCTTTCTCATGCTTTAATTTTTATTTTATTATTATTATTATATCATATTCAATGCACACCCTTGCCTTCTGTTTATGTATACTCCTGCTAAGTGCCCTAATAATAATGTTCTTAGAATCACCTCATGTTGGTATGTATTCAGTTTGACCCTATTGAATGTGTTTTTATTAATCTTTCCTGTTCACCTTTTCATACTTTTCTTGAGTCTAGTATATTAGAGTAAAAAATTTCCATTCAGTTCTAATCTTTTCATCAGGAATGCTTTTAAATCCTCTATTTCATTGAATACACATTTTCCCCCCTGAAGAATTATGCTGAGTTTTGTTAGGTAAGTGATTCTTGATTGAAGTCCTAGCTCCTTTGCCCTCTGGAATATCATATTCAAGGTTCTTCATTCCTTTAATGGAAAAGCTGATAAATCTGACTGTAACTCCATGATATTTAAATTGATTCCTTTTGGCTGCTTGCAATATTTTCTCCTTTCCAGGATTTGGTTATATTATTACTAGGTATTATCCTTTGGGGGAAATCTCCTTCAGGAGGGGATTGATGGATTCCACTTCTATTTTGATCTCTGGTTATAGAATATCAGGGCAGTTTTCTTTGATAATTTCTTGAAATATGATGTTTAAGCTCTTTTTTTAAAAAAATCATGACTTTCAGGTAGTTCAATAATTTTTATGTTGTCTCTCCTGGATTTATTTTCCAGGTCAGTTTTTTTCCCTTAAGGAAAATTTTCAAATTTTCTTCTATGTACTGATTCTTTTGACTTTGATTGTTTATTGATGTTTCATGGGGTCATTAACTTTCACTTGCCCAATTCTAATTTTTAAGACATGATTTTCTTGAGCTTTTGTGTCTTTTTTTCCATTTGGCCAATTAATTTTTTAAAGAGTTCTTTTCCTTGTAAATTTTTGTGCCCCTTTCATTATGGCCAATTCTACTTTTAAAGAAGTTCTTTTCTTCACTGGATTTTTGTACTTCTTTTACCGATTGTCCTATTCTGTTTCTGAAGTTAATTTCTTCAGTATTTTCTGTTCTTCCTTAACCAAGCTACTGATTCTGTTTTCATGATTTTTTTCCTTTATCACTCTCAGTTTTTTCCTCAACTTTTCTTCTAGTTGTCTGATTTTTAAAATCCTTTTTGAGCTCCTCCACTAATTCTTTTTAGATTTGAGAGCAATTTTTATTTCTCTTTGAGATTTTGGATGCAGTAGTATTGACTTTGTTGTCTTCTTCTGAGTACATGTTTTGGTCTTCCATATCACCAAAATAACTTTCTACATTTTCCTTTATTATTCCCACCATTTTCCAGATTTTTTTCTTTTCTTTTCACTTAAAAAACTGTAAAGCTGGGCAACTGGGTAGCTCAGTGGATTGAGAGCCAGGCCTAGAGAGACAGAAGGTCCTAGGTTCAAATCTGGCCTCAGACACTTCCCAGCTGTGTGACCCTGGGCAAGTCACTTGACCCCCATTGCCTACCCTTACCACTCTTCCACCTATAAGTCAATGCACAGAAGTTAAGGGTTTAAATTATAAAAAAAAATAATAATAATAACTGTAAAGCTGGACTCTGTGACTGTGGTAAAAGGAGCACTGTTCTAAGCTCGAGATTCTTTTTGTAACTCCCTTCAGAACTATTTCTGGGGATATATAAATTTTCAGTTCTTCCAAGGCGGTATGATGGCCTATGCTCTATTCTGTGAGTAACCACAAGTGCTCATTTCCACTTTGGAATGATAACAAAGGTCCTCTGCTTCCCCATGGCTATAAAGACTGGTTTGTGCTGATACTCCTCCACACTCTGACACTGTGACCCATGAGCTGGATCTGCATAAAGGCAATGAGACAAGAGTCTTCCATCTGGAGCCAGCAAAGAGAACCCTGTAATATCCTTAGCTTTTGTCTGACGCCCCCTCAATCATATGTGGCTAAAATCTCCAGAAGGCTTTGTCGCTGATACAATCACCCCAAGCTCTGTTGCTGTGATGGGGCCTGCCTCAGTGTGTGGCTTTGCACTCCACTTACACTCTGGTGTACAAATATTTTTTGCCAGCCTTCTAAGTTGTTTTAGGCTGAAAAATTATTCCAGCCCATATTTTTGTGAGTTATATTGCTCCAGAATTTGTTTTGAAACAATATATTACAAATTTTTATTTGAGTAATTTGGTAGAGATTAGGTAAATGTTTGTACCTTCTCTGAATTTCATGTATTCTTGAAGAAGAGACCAGGGCTAAATAGGAAGTTCATTCTATAAGAATCAGAAGGAATAAGAAGATAATCATGAAAGGCCAAATACAAGAGAAAAAATGATGTCAAAATATTTATTTCTTATGTGAGTGTAAATGTTAACTGTAAGTATTAAGATTGATATCACTATTTGGGCACTTTGAAAGAGAGATAGGGCACAAAGAGAGGGAGAGAAGAAATAAACACTAAGGAAAAAACATAATGGAAGGAAACATGAAACTGGTAATTATAACCTTGAATGTGAATAGGACAAATTCTCTCATGAAACGGAAATGAAGAGCAGAATGAATCTAAAACAAAAAAACAACTATATGTTGTTTAGAAGATACACATTTAAAAATGAGAAACGCACATGGAATAAAATTAAAGAACTGGAATAGATTATATTATGCATCAACTGACACAAAAAAGCAGGCTTAGAAATAATGATCTGAGACAAAATTAAAGGTAAATTAGGTTAAATTTAAAAAGATAAACAGGGAAATTGCATTATGTTAAAATATACCATAGATAATAAAACATTATTAATACTAAATCTATATTCACCAAATGTTTAAAATAAAAGCTCAGTGAATAACAGGTGGAAATAAATAGCAAAACTTCCTCTCTCAGATTTAGACAAATTCAACCAAAAAATAAAAAAGAAAGAAATCAAGGAGATGAATAGAATCCTAGATAAGCTAGATGAAACAGGTATCTGTACAAAATGGAATAGTGATAGAAAAGTATATACCTTTTTTTCCTCGGTGGTACATGATACTTTTTAAAGAATTAACCAGAAATCAGGGCACAGAAACTTTAGTTAGTTTAGTTAGAGGCAGAAAAGCAAAAACATTACATATACCCTTTTCAGACACTAATGCAATAAAAATTACATATGATAAGGGACCATAGAAACAAAAAGTAAAAATTAATTGGAGACTAAATAACTTAATCTTAAGAAATTAATGGGTTAAAGAACAAATCATAGAAACAATGAATAATTTTATTTAAGAAAATGATAATGAGACAGCATACTAAAACCTATGGGATACAGCAAAGGCACTAATTATAAGAAAATGTATTTGTTTCTATGCTTATATCAATAACATAACAAAATATAATTCAAAGAAACTACAAAAGGACAAATCGAATATTCCCAAACTAAAAGCCAAATTAGAAATCCTAAAAATTAAAAGTGAGATTAATAAAACTGAATGTAAGAAATGTATTGCATTACTAAATGAAACTAGTAGCTAGTTTTATGAAAAAATCCACAAAATTAATATGATTTTTTAAAAGAAAATCATTACTAGCACTAAAAATTGAAAGGGTGAATATAGCACCACCAAAGTTGAAATCAAAGCAATCATCAGGAGTTATTTTGCTCTATTATATGCCAATAAATTTTAAATTATAAATGAAAAGAATATCAACAAAAATATAAATTGCCTAGACTAACAGAAGAAATATAATACCCAATTAAACCAATTTTATAAAAAGAAATTGAATAGACCATAAATGAACTTCCTAAGAAAAAAGCATTAGCACCAGATGCATTTACAAATGAATTTTGCCAAACATTCAAAAGTCAACAAATTCTATTATTAAATTATTTGAAATAGGTAAAGGAGTCCTCCCAAATTTCTTTTGTGAAACAAACACAGTACTAGTTCCTAAACCAGGAAGAGCCAAAGCAGAGATGGAATCTTATAGAGCAATTTCATTAATGGAAAAAAGAGGCAAAAATCCTAAACAAAATACTACCTAGGATGTTACAACAATATATCCCCCAAAGATTATACACTGTGACCACACAAGATTTATAACAGAAATGTAGGGATGGTTCAATAGAAGAAAAACTATTAATACAATTGATGTTATCAACAACAAATGTAATTTAATATGCTTATATCAACAGATGCAGAAAAATCCCTCGACTAAATATAACACTAATTTCTGTATCTAAACACTTGAAAAATTGGTACAAATTAATTTTTCCTTAAAATGTTAAGAAACATATACCTAAAGCCATGAGCAAGCATTATTTGCAATGGGGATAAATAAGAAGCCTTTTCAATAAGATCAAAGTGAAACAAGAATGCCTATTATCATTTAATATTGTGTTACAAATGCTAGCAATAGTATTAAAAGAATCAGAATGGGTAAAGAAACTAGATATAGACTAGTATTTTAAATCATTTACCATAAGATCAAAACTGATCCATGACCTAGACATAAAAGTAGATATCATAAGCAAATTAGAGGAACATGGAATATATTACCTATCAGATTTATAGATAGGAGAATTTATGAATAAACAAGAAATAGAGAGCATTGTGAGGTGTAAAATGGATGATTTTGATTACATTAAATTAAAATGGTTTCATACAAATAAAACTAATATAACCAAAATTAGAAGGAAAGCAGAAAATTGAGAAAATGTTCATTGTTATAAAACTATATTTTATACAGTTTCTCATATAGAGACTTCATATCTCAAATAGATATATAACTTTGTCAGATTTGTAAGAATATAAATAATTTCCCACTTGATAATTAAGAGATATGAATGGTTTGGGCATAAAGAAATCAAAGCTATGTGTAAAGATATGAAAAGAATTATCTAAATCATTACTAATTAGAGACATACAAATCAAAACAACTATGAAATACTATATATCAGATTGACTAAAATGATAAATATTAGAGGTGATGTAAAATGGGGACTGGTAGAACTATGAGCTGATCCAACCATTTTGGAGAGAAATCTGGAATTTTTGTTTTTTTAAATCCTAAGCTCAGCAAATACCAAAATGAACATGTCCATATAAATAGTAGACCAGAAAAAGAGACTTGCACAGAAAACTGAGAATATCTATTATCTGGAGCTTAACTCAAAGTGTGGAATAATTTCAACATGTAATTTTCAAAGTTATCCAACTTATCTATGGTTCTTTCTGGATTTTCTTCTCTTCAGTGCATTTAAACAAAAATGTTTCAATTATTTTTATTTCTTTGCTTTTTCTTTCTTTCTTTTTGGCAATTCTATCTCTATTCTCCATCTTTCTTTAACTTGTACTATGTCCAATGCAAAAAAAGAAAAAACAAAAGAAAAGAAAACCCTAAAATGTGATGGTAATCAAAACAAAATTTCTCTGTTGTCATGTCTAAAACCATTTGTCTCATTCTTTATATTGAGTCCAATCACCTCTCTATTAGGTGGTGGAAAATAGTTGTCATTTTTGGTATTCTGGAATTCTGTTTGATCGTTTTGTTGATCAGAGTTCTTTGGTTTTTTAAAGTTGATTTTCTTTACAATGTTGTTACAATCTTAAATTTATTTTCTTAATCTCCTCACTTCAATCTGCATCAATCCACATTTGTCTCTCTAAGTTTCTCTGAAACAATTTCTTTTAAAATTTCTTATGGTTCAATAATATGCCACTACATTTGTGTACCAATATTTATTCAGTCAGTCCTAAAGTGAGATGCTCCTCATTGGTTTCCACTTCTTTGAGAGTACAAAATAGCTTCTATAAATATTATTTATGCAAATATATTATTTTTCTTTTATCTCTTTATGCAATAGTCCTAATATTAGGATCTCTGAATCAAATGATAAACTCTTTTAGCATAGTTTCAAATCATTTTTAAGAATTTCTGAACCCATTCACAGAAAAGAGAAATGTTAACAAAATTGAGTGACATTGTCTAACCTTTAGATGAAATTAATTTGACAGACACATGATAAAGAGTATTAGACATAATTTATTCTAGTAATTAAGGAATGGAAGAGAGGGACTTGAGAGTACCAGTCATATTGACCACCACACCAATAAAAGAAGAAAAGACTTTTATGGAGAGTGTCAGTGTTCTTTTCTGAACCATGAAGAAAACAATGGGGAAAAAAAGCTTCTTAGAGAATGTGAATTCAAACATTTTTTAAAAGGGAGATTTGTAGAGATTTTCTGTGACCTAATACAACTCATAAATGAAACAATTGAAGATATACTCATTAAGAGGTGGACTGAAACTTCATCCCCCACAAATGAAACAAAAGAGGATAGAAATCTATAATTTTCCCTTGCCTCTTTCAGTTCTTCAAATGTATGAGAATAATTTTTAAGCACTTAGGATGTGCAAAACATTGCAATATTTGCGGGTCCCCAAATGGAAAAAGCAAGCCTATCTCTGTTGCTGATATTCTGGTGGAAAAATGAAGCACATATAGGTGGTTTCAGCAACAAGTCATATGGAAAGGCTCAGTGGTCAGGAGTATACAGTGTCAAATTAGATTGGCATTTGTCTATTTTGCTGTTATTTACTTTGATAAAATAATATCTTTCTCATTTAAGACCATTTGATAGAGCCAAGGATCTTAAGAGTTGAGAAGGTATAGGAAAGTAGATTTAGAATCAGGAAGAATTAGGTTCAAAAATAATCTTAAACTTAATGAAAGTATAACACTTGATAACTGAAGTAATATCTTTTTGCCTCAGTTTATTTATCTGCAAAATGGGTAGTATTAACTAAATTATCTTTAACTTCCTTTCCAGTAGTTAATCTATCATTGTACAAACTTCAGCTTTAGGATTTTTAGTAACTGAATATTTAGAAGGCATCTATAAAGGCATATGAAAGCTCACATCTTGACAAAAGTTGTATCTTTAGAGTTTTAGGGAGCTGGATTTAAAGTGGGGCCAGTGATTTGGAGGAGGAGAGGGTGTAACTATTCCTTGGTTGCTTGAACACAAGATTTTGCGTAGTCTCCACCAAGGTCTGAAGGGAGGTAGTGACTGTATGAGATAGAATTAAGTGCATTATTCTCAGAATGAGCATTCAGCTTACTACCACTCCCCCCATTTTTAAGGCAAAGACACCTAGTTGACACTCCCATTTGGGTAGGGGAATGTGGAGGGCTAGTTTGTTGCCTTTTGTTTACTTTATCTGGAAGGTTCAGGGACCAGCCTGGGAAAGTACAAAGGCCCCTGGTTCAAGAGGATAGACAACTCACTTGCTTCCTTATCTCTTAAGTGACACTTTTACTATACTTTACCATACCCTGACCTGGCTAGATTCTACATGATTAGATTTTAAATTTTGGCCCCAGACTAGGGGGCTGGACAGAGGAGGGAGTGGGGAGTCTCTCCTTAGGAATCTATAAAAGGTCTGTTTTTGTGCCCACGCATTTGCATTTGCCATTAAGGCATTTGCCTTTCTCATGAGAAAAAGAAATAAGCAACTGCCTATCTTTACTCTTATTTTCTGACTCCAGTTTTGTAATTGAAATAAGGGGTGGGTGGTCATTTTTCATCACACTCAGTTGGTGCTTTGGTCAGGAATCCTGGCATGGAAGAAAGACTCTCAGTTCCCACCACAGGCACAGGATGTTGCCCAGTTATTTCTGGCCATTTCCTCAGGGAGGGAATCCTGAGAATCCTCTCTCTGCCAGCTTCAACACCTGGAAGGTTAGGAAGGTGAAAATAAAAAACAGAGAAGATCTGGACCAGAGCGACAAGGATTATGTAAGTGCGTGCACATAGAAGGTTTGACATCCCAAGTCTGTTGAGAATTTGCAAGATTGAAACACTCTGGGCTAACTTGCTAGATCTCTTCCAAGGGTGAAAGACTTAAGGCTTATTGCCAGGAAGGAAGTTGACAGGGTTCTAGACATCTTGATTTTGATACAGATAAAGATCTGGGAACGGATAGGGAAAGTTCAGAGTTGCAAAAATAATAGAAATTAAGATCAAAGGTACCTAAGTAGAGAACTGGAATACATGTAAAAATAAATAAGTAATTTTTCTGCTGTACCATCAAATGGCATTAAAAAAAAAAAAAAAAAAAAAAAAAAAAAAAAGCCCCATCTCCCCTCCCACAGATCTGAATGAGATGAGCAGACTCAGAATGGTATTGGTGGGGAGTAGTCCTGGGACTGTGTGAAATCTGAAGCAAGGTTTATTTATTTAACTCTTTGTTGTCTGTCCATGTAAATCTTTGTTGTTATGGGAACATAAGCTGGAGACTGGGGGGGGGGGCGGGGAGAGGGGGAACCCTTTGTGATTCATGAGTTAATTCCATGTCTCTCTCTCCCTGCACTCCAGAATATGGGGGAGGGTTGGAAGACTAGAGAATGAGTTAAGAGATTAAAATTTTTTAAAAGGAGGCACTTATGTGTGAATTGTGAGCTTCTTAAACTCTTGGATTGCTTAACTAAGTGAAAAGAAATTATTCATTAGGTTTTACCCTCTGTTTTGGGAAAGCCAGAGGCAGGTAAAAACATCTGTTCCATATCTTCTCCCTTTTACTTCCCTGCTGGCCACAGAGAAGGAATGTGGGAAGGACAGAAAGAGATGTTTAATCTCTCAATTGGATTTCCTAACTGGTATTCATTTCAAAGTTAGAATATGTGTACATGTAGCTTTTTTTAAATTAATATTCTTTTTTATTATTATTTTTTTACAGTCAGAATTTTTTTATTTTTAGAAAAATTTTCCATGGTTATAGGATTCATGTTTTTACTTTCCCCTTCACCCCCTCAAACTACCCCCACCCATAGCCAACACTCATTTCTACTGGTTTTAACATGTGTCATCAAGGAAGACTTATTTACATATTATTGATCTTTGCACTGGTGTAGTCCTTTCAGGTCTACATCCTCAATCATGTACATGTAGATTTGAAAAATAAAACCTAATTCCTAATTGTGCTCGTCGAACTAAGTGAAATGAATATAGAGGTCAGGATTCTCCCCTCTTATTGCAAGTATTATCATTGTATTATTGCAAAATTGTCTGCCAGGCTTATAAGATTTGGGGTTTTTTTAAGCATTGTTATTCTATACCAATTTAGTAGTGGGAAAGCATGCTGTTATCATTGAGATTTAAAGTAAACAAAATTGTTAAATGATTTAAACTTTTAAATATATCAAGAGTGGTTTTCATCTGAGTCAATTAAAATTGAGAATTGACTAATGCCTTTCTTAATACTGAAAATAGGTAGCCAGACTTGTGAGAAGAGTTTGTTTTAATGTCAACAAGCAGTTAAACAGTAAATAGATGAGAAGCAAACTCATAATAATTGCTGGCTGTTTAATGAAGTGCATTGATTCAGTAACTTCAGAGTATCAAAATTTAGTGCCAGCTTTATAGAAGAAAGAGGTGATGAAGCATTAAGATTTTGTTTAATCTGGGAAATACCCACAAGTGAAAAAGCAATGAGCACTGGGAAAGAAAAAGTTTCAAGTCTGTATATTTGAAATGGAACATGTATCAGTAGTATGGAATATTGCCAAATGCATTATGAAATATGATTTTGTTATATAGGTTGCTACTAAAGTATGTACTTTTAGGATAAGAATGATTTCATTGTTTGAATGGGTTGTTTAATCATAAATGATTTGTTAATTTATAATATGGTCTAAGTTAATGTCTAAGGTGAATTGGTTAAGACAACATGCTAAAGATATAGTATATAAATGATGCAACCTTTAAAAAGAATAATAATCTGGGCTCTTTTGGGCTACTAATTAGCAGGTAAAATAATACCTGGTAGAGTGAAATTTATTTGAATAATGTTGGTGAAAAGGAAGTAGAAGAAAGTAAGAGACTGTTGGATGTCAATATGAAAGAAACAGATTGTTAAGGGACTTTCATCAAGGTATGAGGCTTTTAAGTCTGTTGAGAGGAAGATCATATGTAAGTTTCAAGTATATAGGATATATGAAGAATAAAAAGGCAAAAAGGAAGTTCTATTCTGCTTTGAGCAGAGGCTTTGAAGGAAAAAAAAATGAATGTTTTGACTAGCAAGTTTAAGCAATTCTATAATTGTTTTCACTGGAAGTCAAGAACTATCTCATTTCCCCAATACCAAAGAGGGGGGAAGAGCCTCATGGCGCTGGACCTTCTGAGAGAAGTAAATAAATTGTAATAGGTGGGAATAAAATCTTTTCAGTTAAGCTTTATTGTAGAGTAAGTCAAGTCTGTGAGGACTAAAATATTGAAAGAATAAAGAAAATACAGAATAGGTATTTACTCTATGGGAAAGTTAGAGAAAAACATTTTATCTGTAAACTTGTAGGGCTTTAAGAAGTCACTAGAACATGTTAAAACCAGTGGAAATGCACATCGGCTATGGGGGGGGAGGGGGAAGTTGGGTGGTGAAGGGGAAAGTAAGAGCATGAATCATGTAACTGTGTTAACTTTTCTAAAAAATAAATATTATTAAAAGAAGAAGAAGTCATTAGAGGGGGCAGGTGGGATGGCTCAGTGGATTGAGAGCCAGGCCTAGAGACAGGAGGTCCTAGGTTCAAATCCGGCCTCAGACACTTCCCACTTGTGTGACCCTGGGCAAGTCACTTGACCCTCTTTGCCTAGCCCTTACCACTCTTCTGCCTTGGAACCAATACATAGTATTGCTTCCAAGACTGAAGGTAAGGGTTCATTAGAGTGGAAAGCAATCAGCCCTGGAAAATAAAAGCTTGTTTGGATTCTGGAATTTCAAGATAATGGAATTGGATTACTGAGAAGGTAAACTTTTCTGAGCTGCGATTGATGAGATCTGCCATTTGAAATAAAAGCTCTTGATATCTATAGTCTTTCCTTACTTTTTCCTTTTATGACAAAATACTATAATGAAAATGTGATGCAAATTGTACCCCCAAGCAACCATGCGAATTGGTAATTGAAGTTTAGAATTTATCAAGTGCTAGGTAAGTGGAATTTTGTTAACCAGTGATCTATATTTGCTGCAGGTTCCTGTAGCAACAGTTATAAAAGAGGGCATCCAGTTTTAATTGACCATAATTGGAGTTTGGATCTTAGGCTCAGAATTATAGACCAGTACTTTCTATATCTCTTACAGAACCTTGGATAGAGAAATCTATCTGCAAAAATGTTATTTATATGTTCATAAATGCTTTTGAGATCTGCCTTGCAAAACATTTTAGCAGGACAAGCAACTTAGGGAAAAAAGCAAGTTTCCTGAGAAGACCCATCCCTGACTGTCAGAAGAAGTCTAATGTTTAATCAATGTTATTAATTGCTATTCCCAAAGCTCCACCTTTAAGGTTCCTGGTACACAAGTTCCAGTGAGAGGACTGGGTCCTGATTTGAACCTAGAAAGACAAAAAATTGACTCTGGTCAGGGAAGCACCCTTCCAAATCCTATTAACAACCAACCCAGCTGTAGGAACTGCTGAACAAGACTAGGTCCATTATACCTGGGTGAAAGGGCCAGTAGGACCATTTGTCATCTGAATGACCAGGACTATTACTGATCAAGCCCAGAAAGTAATCGTGAAGAAATCTCATGCCACTTGATGGTCCTGAACTATTTCAATATGGAAGTGTTAGTTTGGGAATCTTAGAATTGTTGTCTTGTTCATTCTAATCTTGAAACTTTCTCTGAACTGTATGACAGAGAAGATGGTTGTCACTCCCTGGGCAAGGGGAAGGGCGGGGGGCGGGGTACCTTTTGGGTTTGCCTTCCTGTTCAGTACCCAACCACCAAGGCACATTACTTCCAGAACTGAGCCACACACCTTGAGCCATCTAGTAACCCTGTCTTTTTTTCTTTTGCTTTTTGTGGTATTATTGGCAGCAGCAGGGATCCTTTACTGCAGTTTCCTACATGTCATCCTTGCCTTGGGTCCCCAAGATGTTCAAAGGGCATGGATACTAGTATTAAAATGGATAATCATAGTTTCAAGTGTAGTGATAGCTTGACCTCCTGAAGATGAGATATGGAGGTCAAGAGGCTAGACAAAGTAATCCAACTCCTTATCGGAGCGGAGTACCAAACCATAAAAATAAACCCGTGCCTTATAAATGGGAGGTTTAAGGATTGCCCTGGTTAAGGAAATGGATCAGGTAAGGCAGCACACATCCAGGATCTCTGAGTATTAAGTTACTGTAGCCAATTCCCCCCCCCCCCCTCCCCAGGGGTCCTCCAGTCAGAGCCTAGAATGATGATGATTGAGGATCTAAGATGAGCCTTCGAAACAGAGAGAGGATATGAAAAGACTTAACACCTTTTGGGAATGGGTCAGATATAGCATTCATAGTCTGGGGAAAAGTAACTTCTATGCCTGTACCATCAGCAGACCTTGGTCCCATGTTGTTCCCTTTCCTCTTGGACAGGATGAATACGAGGCTGAATTCAAGTGAGTGGTTACTGTCTTTTGAGAGCTAAATCACTCGCTTTATATCCACCCACTAAGACAAGTGACACAAAAAGTACCTCTAGCTAGAGGAGGATTCTGGAATCCTACTGTGAGCATCTCAAGGTACATGAGTTAGGGACCTGGTCCAAAGCTGGAATATGCCTGAACTTGGAATGTGACCGACTGGCCTGAATTTTCTAAACTAAGAATTTCTTCTCCAGCAGATCTCTGGTGGTCATGTGGGGAAACCGCACTCAGACAAGTCCTGAATAACTGGCTTGGGGCCAGTGCCTTGGTAAAATTGGCAATCCCATTCACAATGATATATCTGAACCAAACCACTCATCTAGGCCAGTCAAGGCAAAAGAGAAACACTTTTCGTTTCTCCTCAAGGCTCCTTTGATCTATCAGTGTATATAAATGCAAAAGGAGTGCCTAGAGGAGTTCTGGACAAGTTTAAAGCTAGGAAACAGATAGCAGCCAGATTTGAGTCCCTCTTTTGGCAGGTCACCATAACCAAGAATGTAGTCTGGATCAATTATATTTATTATAATCAACAGAGGTTTATAAATTACACCCAGGACACAGTCAAGGATTTGTCCCAACAATTGGATGCTACCAGTCGAATAGCACAGGAAAATAGATTTGTTTTAGACATGATGTTAGCTAAGGAAGGTGGTGTCTGTATCATGTTAGGAGGGAGTTGTTGTACCTACATTCCCAAAAACACTGCATCAGATGGGTCAGTGACCAGAACTCTTCAGGGACTAACTGCCCTTTCAGAAGAATTAACCAGAAACTCAGAAGTACATACTATTTCCTGGGTAATCTGGTTGGACTCATTTTTCTACCATTTTAGAAGTGATTTTCCCTGATTGTTGGGGGTTAGCTATCCTGATTGAATGGAAGTTGGTTAAAACAACTTGTGTTCTTTATTTTTTGTGCATTAGGAAGCCTTTTAATTATTCCCTGCCTTATTCCTTGCCTCATTGGCTACTGAAAACCTGTAGCTGGTTGTTATGCAACAATAGAATTCAGAAAGGAAGGAGATTATAGCATCTGAGGATATCTAGATTTAGAGAGGGAAACTGAGGCAAGTAAGGATACCACATCTCTGAAAATAAAAGGGAAGAACGAGTGAGATAGAATTAAGAGCATTATTTTCAGAAGGAGCATTCAGCTAACACCCTTCCCCCATTCTCAAGGCAAAGATACCCATTTGACACCCCCAATGTGGAGGGCTAGATAATTGTCTTTTGTTGACTTTATCTGGAAAATTCAGGGACAAGCCTGGAAAAGCTTTAGCCCCTGGTTCAAGAGGATAGACAACTCACTTGCTTCCTTATCTCTTAAGTGACACTTTTACTATACCTCACCATACCCTGACCTGTCTAGAATCTACATGATTAGATTTTAAGTCTTGGCCCCCAACAAGGGGGCTGGACAAAGGAGGGAGTGGGGAGTCTCTCCTTAGGAATCTATAAAAGGTCTTTTTGCACCCAGGCCTTTTATTTGCTATTAAGGCATATGCCTTTCTCATGAGGAAAAGAAATAAGCAACTACTTATTTTTACTCTCATTTTCTGACTCCAGTTTCATAACTGAAATGAGGGGTGGGCGGTCATTTTTATCCTACTCAGTGACCAAGGTGGTGATATTTTCAGAAGCTTGGCACACATCACCTCCAGCTTCACTTTGAGGTCATTAGTGATGCAACTAGGTTATATATTTCCTACCTCAGCAGTGGGGGTTGATTGGCAAGTGATATCAACATTAGAAGGGATGGTGGCCTACTTCTCAAATTTTGTTCCCCTTTTCCTCTTGTGGAGGATGGTCTAAAAACAAAAGCCCCCCAAAGTGTCACAGTTGTTCCTCAGGTTCTTGGGCCCAAGATCATAGGCTCTAACACTTTGAAATGAGAAGAGGTGAAGGTGATGACTGGATTTGTTTAGTACATGTTGACTCCTGCTATACCCAACTGCATCCCTTGCTGCTTCCACTAGATTGCGTTTGACTGAGAAGTATATGGGACAGGGTGGTGAACAATGGACTCCCTCCACTTAAATGAATACATAATCTCAGAGTCAGGAAGCCAAAGTATAAGATAGACTTTATTTATACCTTTCACATAAGGGGACATCCCCAGTTTTGGATGCCTGAGGAATGCCAAAGCATTGAGTTCAAAGAGGCAATTTATAATTTTCTAATCACAAAAAGACTTTCTCCCTCTTCCCTGGTTCCTTTTCCCTTAATCCAGTCAGATTCCACTTGTGATCTCCAGGCTAGGTCTGAGAGATGGTGAGACAGGGCTTGGGGAGGAGCAATGTATGCATAGGCAAGGGAACCGGATATCTTCAAGAAAATTACTGAGTTGTAAATTAACCTTGGATGGGGAGCATTTGTTCCTGTTGTAAGCCTACCTCAATGTTCCTAATTATCAATCATCTTTCCTGGACCTCTTCCCAGACTGAAGCCTGGCTTCTGGACCAGATAAGCCACCCAAGGTTTTTGAAATTTAGAAAAGGCAGGACAAATGTTTTACTGAGGAAATGGAGCAGTCTTATTCTGAGAGGGAATACTAACTCTGACTGGGGACCTGAAAATATTGGGGTTACAAGCCAAATGTCATAACCCTGAGAATTACACACTTAATTCCATCTCACACAGAAGTGACAGTTGATATTGATTGCAGAGCTCCCCCTTTTGCCAAAGGGCTCCTTCCCCATATGTTGTCTATGAACCTTGTGGCCTGGAGAGCTCTGTGATTCAATTGAGTCCTGGGCTTGCCTGCCCATTTGGTGACAGTTGGTTGGCAGTTGGTATAGAAAGAATGAAAAAGTTCTATACAATTTGTTGGATGGGGGGATGGGGTTGAAAATAGGACCAGTGGCTTGGGAAGGCTACTGCACTTCCTGGAACAACTGTTGCTCACAGGGTCCGTGGCTGTCTCCTCTTTTCCTCCATGTAGTAGAGAAAGGGGTGATCAGTGTATTTACTTGTCTGGCACATGATACCATCTGTCTTACCTTCAGGAAACCTTGGTGCCTTAGCTAGGCAGCCTATCATGACTCAGCAGGGACAGTTGTTTAGGAGTTAAGTGAGTGTATTAAGGATTATGTCTTATTCTCAAATGTATTAGTTAATATAGCAGTAGATCAATAGATCAATACCCCTCAGGAAACACCCCAGTAAGAAGTTCATGAAAGGTAGAGTCCTTTAGGAGAAGAATTGAAGTACCAGTCTCTCCTAATGAAGAGCATAGAGAAAACCCTACTCTTCCCCCATACAGCTGTGTAGAGAGGATCTGGAAGATCTTCATCACTCTAAATAAGAGAAGCTGATAGAATGCAAAGGCACAGCTTTATTGGAGAAAAATTGGTGGGGAAGAGGGAGGAGAAGGAGGGGAAGAGAAAGAAAAAGACTATTGCCCACAAGCTGCATGCTCGAGGCAAAATGTCTGTCTCTTAGTTCTACATAGAAGCACAGACTCTTTATAATAATGACACAACATTCCCCTCTTCTCCCTCATTAACCCAGTAAGGGGCTGTGAAGTTTACAATCTTGAGCACCTGATTTTCAACATTATGTACCCCTAAAAACTCCCATGATTAAAAACCTGTGACTATCATGCATTTTTCAGACAGTAGATACTTTTGAAAAAAAAAAAAAGATACTTTTGTCCTTTCTGGCTTCAGCTTGAACTGTGTTCTCTTTACTCCTTCCTGGCTTCTCCTGGAATGTCTCTTCCCTGAGCTGGCATCTTTCCCAGACTACTAAAAAGCTCAAGGTTTTAACAGAGAAGTTTGAAGGGATTGGGGGAAGAGGGGGTGGTTTTATTCTAAGATTGTCTAAATGGGGTCTTGAAAATTGGGGTTACCAGCCATAAATACTACTCTGAGAATTACACACTGAATGGCATCCCACACACTGCTTTTTACATAAACCTTTAATTGCCCTGATTAGCATTTTCCCCTTTTCTTTCTTATGTATTCCCCTTAGCTTGGATAGTATTATGTTCAATCAGCATTTCAAAGGTTAAAATATTTGAAGCTGAGTTGTGATGGAAATTTACAGCTTAAGAGATTCCCAAGAGAACCTAAGTCCCCATCCAAAATATTGCCAGAGATGTCTCTTCTTGAACAAAAATATTTATAGCTGTGCTCTTTGTAGTGGCAAAAAAATGGAAAATGAGGGGATGCCCTTCAATTGGGGAATGGCTAAACAAATTGTGGTATCTGCTGGTGATGGAATACTATTGTGCTCAAAGGAATAAAGAACTGGAGGAATTCCATGTGAATTGGAAAGACCTCCAGGAATTGATGCAGAGTGAAAGGAGCAGAGCCAGAAGAACATTATATACAGAGACTGATACACTGTGATACAATCGAACATAATGGCCTTTCTACTAGCAGCAATGCAATGATCCAGGACATTTCTGAGGGACTTATAAGAAAGAACAATATCCACATCCAGAGAAAGAACTGTGGGAGCAGAAACACAGAAGAAAAACAACTGCTTGACCACATGATTCAATGGGGACATGATTGGGAATGTAGACTCTAAGTGATCACCCTAATGCAAATATTAATAATATGGAAATAGGTCTTGATCATATGTAAAATCTAGTGGAATTACTCATTGGCTACAAAGGGAAGGTTGTGGGGGGGAGAGGAGAGGGAAAGAACATGAATCATGTAACCAAGGAAAAATATTCTAAATCAATTAATTAAATAAAATTTTTCAAAAAAACAAAAAACAAAAGAAAATTTATACGTGTAAAATAATGAAAAAATATTTCTATATTAGCCATGATGCAAAAGAAGATGCATATAGTTGAAAAACAAAGTAAATGTATATATATATATATATATATATATATATATATTTTAAAAGAGATGTCTCTTCCTGAAAGACCTTGGCCATGTATAAACTCTGACTTAATTGCTGGGAGCTTTGGGAGGAGAAGGAAGGAAGGACAAGATAAAGACAACTAACACTCATAGGTGGTATCAGGTGGCTAAAGAGGATCATTGTATTAATTTTCTATAAATTCTGAGTTCATCTGTATATCTTCCACCTTTGTTTTGAGTTGACCACTCAGAGCAGTGCCCTGGTCCTTTGCACAATTAGCAATAAAAGCCACATTTTCTGTCTGCATCCTTTCATGACTCCTGTTTGCTCATTAGAGTGATTCCCATGGTGCATACCCCTCAAGAACCCATTTCACACAGAGGTAACAGAGATGAAGGGTTTCTTACCCCACAGTCATTGCTAACAGTGTGTTTTTCTTATACTTTCACAATAAACATGGAATGGGAACAATGTTTGGTAAACTATAAAGATGAAAATTTTTGTAGCATCTTATATTTTTCTCTGATGATCTACAATTACTCCACAATTTTAGATACAATAGAATGATAAATGTGACTACAAGAAACAGAAAGAAATTCAAGGGGGAGGGGGGGATTCAAAAATACTATGCAACAAATTCAAAGTGTTAAAAGGATAATATGACTCATTTATAACTTTGGACACATAAGTTTAGGGAAGGCTGCCCAGAGGTATAACCTGAATTTATCCTTGATATAATTTCTTCTAAAAAATATTTTTTTCCTCAAATATGTCTTCATTTTTTTTGTTAAAATAGCTCCATAAAAACCTCTAGTTTTTCTCCATTAATAATTTACTACTAGAGTAGAATGAAATAATTCTAAAAGTTTTAAATAGAGCTGATTATTTTTGCATTTTAATCATTAATAGTCATTAAAATAATTCCAATGAGTGTATTTTCTAACTTAGATGGAAACTTTTTTTTAAATTATACTAAATGTGACTTAAAAATGCATTATTAGAAATTACTCATCTTAATCAAATACCATTCAAATGATCTTTACAAAACTGGATTTGAAGCATTATTTTAGAATCATTTGGAGTGGAATTTGGGAGAGTTCATCTGAGTGTTGCTCCACATTGGTTCCATCTCTCCCCCAACTATATTTTTTAATTTTAACAAAGTAGCATGAGCCAGTGGGTAATATTGTTAAGTTTATCTTGAAAGTCTCTGTCCTCATGCCACTCTCATAGATAGACTGAAAAGTGGTTTTAAATCTCCACTTTCTACCAGCTTTATTTCTCTGACTTTTACCCTCATAAGGATATTTCTTAGGGGAATAGTTTGGAATACATACTGAAATCAGTACAACAGTTGGAGGAAAACTCTGATTAATTTTCTCAGAAATTTTAATTGGGGATTTTATATGTGCAATCATGCAAATTTTCCCATATTAATTCTTTTCTGGAAAGAAACTCAAATAGATTGATCTAGTTCTTTTTCTCTAGAAATAGATGGAACTTTTTTTAAATCATGAATCCTTTGGGGTAGTTTTGATCATTGTGTTGCTGAGAATAGCTATTACAGTTCTTCATAAAATATTCTTGTCACTGTACAATGTTCTCCTGGTTCTGCTTATTTCACTCTGCTTCAGTTTGTGTCTTTCCAAGTTTTTCTGAGCTTCTCCAGCTTGTCATTTCTTACAGCATAATAGTATTCCATTATAATTATATACTATTAACTTAGCCATTCCTCAATTGATGGATATCCCCTCATTTTCCAAACCTTTGACCCCCTAAAAAGAGCTGCTTCAAATATATTTGTACACAGAGGTCTTTCACCCTTTTTTTTGTCTCTGGAATACAAACTTAGTAATGATATTGCTAGGTCAAAGGGTATATATTGTTTTATAGTCCTTTGGACCTACGTCCAAATTATTTTCTTGAATTACTAAATCAACTCACAATTGTCTTAAAAGTGCATTCATGCCCAAGTTTTCCCATATCTCCTCCAAGTTTTGTCATTTTCATTTTCTGTCCCAAAAGCCAATCTGATAAGTGTGGGGTAGTACCTCAGAGTGGTTTTAATTTGAATTTCTCTAAAGAGTAGTGATTTGGAGCATTTTTTCCATGGCTATAGAGACCTTTAATTATTTTGTCTGAGAACTTCCTTTTCATATCCTTTGATCACTTATCAATTGGTGAATATTTGTATTCTTATAAATTCAACTCATTTCAACATGTATTTGAGAAATTAGGCCTTTATTAGGCAGTTATAATTTTTTACTTTTGCTTTCTATACCCTATGTATATTTTTCTCTCATTGAGACAATTCTAATCAGGGTAATTTTATTTTTTATATTATCCCATCATATTCAACTCGCACCCCACCCTCTGTCTATATATACTCCTTCTAACTACCCTAATAATGACAAAATTATTTGGATTTACAAGAATAGTTTTCCCATGTAGGTATGTATACGGTTTAATCTTACGGAATGTCTTTTGATTTCTCTTTCCTATTTACCTTTTTATGCTCCTCTAGAATCTTGTATTTGAGAATCATATTTTCCATTCAGCTCTGCATCTTTTCATCAGGAATGTTTGAAAATTCTTTATTTCATTGAATATACATTTTTCCCCTGAAGGATGCTAAGTAAGTGATTCTTGGTTGAAGTCCTAGCTCCTTTGCCGTCTAGAATATCATATTCCAGACTCCAATCCTTTGGTCTCTGGAATATCATATTCCATGGTCTCCAATTCTTTGATGTAGAAGCTGCTAAGTCCTCTATTATTCTGACTGTGCCTCCATGATATTTGAATTGTTTATTTTTGGCAACTTGCAATATTTTCTTCTTTACCTGAGAGATTTGGAATTTAGCTATAATAGTCCTGGGTATTATCTTTGGGGATCTCTTTTGGGAGATTATCAGTGGATTCTTTCTATTTCTATTTTATCCTCTGGTTCTAGAATATCAAGGCAGTTTTCCTTGATGATTTCTTGAAAGAGGATTTCTATACTCTTTCTTTTTTGATCATGATTTTCAGGTTGTCCAATAATTCTCCAATTACCTATTGTGGATTTATTTTCCAGGTCAGTTTTTTTCCCAAATGAATTATTTCACATTTTATTTTTTTCCCCATTCTTTTGACTCTGTTTGTTTCTTGATGTCCCGTGGAGTCATTATCTTCCACTTGCTCAATTCTAATTTTTAAGGCATGCTTTTCTTGAGTGAGCTTTTGGTTCTTCTTTCCATTTTTCTAAATCTACTTTTCCTCAGTGAATGGTATACCTCTTTTTCCAAAGGACTAATTCTGTCTTTTTAGAAGTTATTGTCTTCAGTGCATTTTTGTATATCTTTTTCCATTTGGTCAAATCTGGGTTTTTTGGTTTTGTTTTTTAGGTAATTCTTCTCTTCTTTGGATTTTTGTGCCTCTTTTACCAATTTGCCTATTTTATTTTTTCAGATAATTTCTTCAGTACTTTTTAGTGCTTCCTTTCCCAAGCAATTGATTCTTTTTTTTTCATGATTTTTCTGAATCACTCTCATTTTTTTCCCCAAATTTTCTTCTACCTTATTTGATTTTTAAAATCTTTTTCCAAGCTCTTCCTTAAATTTGTTTTGAGTTTGAGAGCAATTAATATATTTTTTGAAGGTTTGGGATATAACAGTGTTGACTTTGTTTCTTCTGAGTTTGAGTCTACCATGTCATCAAAGTAACTTTCAATGTTTCTTTTTTTATTTGTTTTTTGCTGATTTTCCTGCCTTTTTCTTTTCTTTTAGTTTAAAAACCTATTAAAATTGGGTTCTGTAATTGTGATGAAGGGAGCACTATTAAAAGGTTCAGGTTCTTTGGGAGACTGCCTTCAGAACAACATCTGGGGATCAATAAGCTTTCAGTTCTTCCAAGATGGTATGTTGTAAGGAGAGGTGTGTTTAATACTTTCCCTGCCTGTGTGACCCCAAACATTCTTTTACCCCTTGGAATTGTAACCAGGGTCCCCTGCTCCTTTATGGCTGCAAATGTTGGCATATGCTCCTCCTCACTCTGAGATTGCACCACAAGATTGTGACCTGTTTCTACATATGGACAATGTGTCAAGAGTTTTTAACTCAGAGCCAGCAAAGAAAGACCTATAATCTCCTTCTGAGCAGTTGTCCAAATCCGTTTTTGCCATCTGTGGCTGAGAGTTTTGGAAGCTTTGGCTACTGCTTCAGCTGTGCTCAAGCCCTGTTGCCTCAATGAGGCCTGCCCTGGGACACTGTGTTCCACTTCCATCCACCCTGGTGCACTAGATAACCTCTTGCAGGCTTTCTAAGTTGTTTTGGACTTTGAAAAACTACTTTACCATGTCTTTTTGTGTGTTATGCTGTGACAAGTCCATAAGGATATTCTGGGCCCAATGAGGCAAAAGCAGCCAGAAAATACATATTTGTAGATCTGCCTCAAGACTTTGGCAAAGACCAGTCTGACCTTGCAGGTCTACAAATCATCGTCTAAAGAACATCTAGCTTTCTTAATTGGCTCAGAACATCCTGACCAGCTAACTTACTATCACAAACCTTGAGCTCTATCTCTGGGACAAATGGCCTTCATGCATATCAGCTACACCTTAGGGCTTTTGTATTTCTAAAGAAATCCTTATGTCAGCAATAACAGTCCAAAGAGGACTTTGAAGATCACTGTTGATGAAGTGCCTGTACACAGGTGACACCTATGTATTCTAATTGGCACCAAGGATGTATGCTTTTAATGTATCATTTTCCTTTGATCATAGAGTGTAGAAACTGTATAAATATTGGACCTATAGTCTCAATAAAATGGAATTTGTGATCCTATTCACAGCCTCCGAGGCTCTCATAATTCTTGACTCAATATGCACTAATAGGCTTTGCATGTCTTTCTGTCTCTGCTCTCCTTCTGCTTTCTATCTCTCTGTGCTTTAAGTTCTCAGCCTGCCACTCTCCACTGCAAGTTTCAGTTTAGCCTTCTAGGCAGGCCAGAACACACTGAAATTTGACTCCCAGCCAGTTTTGCCTGGACAACTAGTTGGGGGTGGGGCTCTCTCTGAACCTCTCACTGCAGCTCCCTGTGAACCCACCAATGGGTATTGCCAAGGCCTGTCACAATGTTAAATTCTTTTTGAGGCATTATTGTTGCTTTTTGGAGGGTAATTTGGTAAAGAACATATGGGTTTGTGTACCTTCTCCACCATCTTGGCTTCATCCTAGTATTATTATTTATTTTTAGTAAAAGAATTCTTTGGTAGCTTGATTGGTAATTACACTGAATAAGTGAATTAATTTAGGTAGAATTGTTAGTTTTAGTTCATCCTACCCCTGAGCAATTATTTCTCAAATTATTTAGATCTATATTAATTTCCATAAGGAGCATTTTATATTTGTGTTCATAAGCATCAAAATCAATTATCTTAATTAAAAACCTATTCAGTCCATTCTAAGCCTTTTTGGATTCATTCACAGACTAGATCTGGGTTAATAATAAGATTAAGCAGTATGATAGTGTTAACATGTTATTTGGGGTTGAGAGCTATATAGCTTATGAGAGTGGTAATAGAAGTGTGGTTTCTAGGTCAAAAAGTAATTTGCTACTAGAAAGAAAGAATGGAATTTGGACTGAGCCTGGCAGGTTGAAACTACATTCATATGGACAAGATTTTTCTAAGTAATCAGAATGCAATTACTATAATGGTAGTGTAACAGTTAAAATCAAATTATGAGGCTGCTAGTAGTTTTAGTAACTTTATATCATCAAAGTAGTGATAGTAAAGAGAGGGAAATGTAGGAAAGAGGTAGAGTTGATTAGCTGACTATCCTGTTTGCTGTTTGATGGCTTGAAGCTCACCACTGACAGCAATTTCTTCAGGTTTTCAGATTACTCTCTCCAGAATGATTCTATCAGTTCACAGCTCCACCAGCACTGTATTAGTGTCCTGATCTTCCAAATGTTTGTGTATTGATCTCCTTGAGGATAGGGACTGTCTTTTGTTTCTTCTTATTGTCTAGCACATAGTACTTAATAAATGACTGTCTGGCATGCTTAACCCATCACTATTCTAGGTGAATCTTTTGAATGGTATTTTCAGAGAAAACGTTAACCTACATTTTGGGGGGAAGTTTCATACTTTAGAACAGTGATGGGCAAACTTTTTAAAGAGGGGGTCAAAGGAAAGGAAATGCTCATCTGTCAGTCTGTTTCTAAGGCAACTCTTTTGAAGTTTCATTGTATTGTATCCCACTCATTGTATTCATCAGATTAGGAATAACATAGGGAGGCTAGATAGATCATTTCAGGGCCCCCCCATCTGGCCTGCTTGCCATAGTTTGTCCATCACTGCTTTAGAAGAAGGAGCTCTCTATGACAATGAAATTAAGTACTCCTCCTGTGTTTCAGTAACATTTATATATCACTTTGACACGTATAAAATTCTTTCTTCACAAAATTCCTATGGGATAGGAAGTATAATTAACATTTCCATTTTTTTTTTACAAAAGAGGAAATTAAGTAACATGACTATTAAGTATCTGAACCAAGATTAATGCCTTTCCTTTTCCAATTATATTGTACTGCCTCTTGTTGGGAATGAAGAGATAAATCACACAGTGTTTGCTGTTATGGCTCAAAGTTTAATAATAGAAGCTAAAGGACCAATGGAATAGGTTAGGAAATCAACATACAGCAATTAATGACCAGAGTAACCTAGTGTTCAATAAACCCAAAGATCCACGCCACTGGGGAAAGAACTCAGTATTTGACAAAAACTGCTGGGAAGGGGACAGCTGGGTAGCTCAGTGGAGTGAGAGTCAGGCCTAGAGACAGGAGGTCCTAGGTTTAAACCCGGCCTCAGCCACTTCCCAGCTATGTGACCCTGGGCAAGTCACTTGACCCCCATTGCCCACCCTTACCAATCTTCCACCTATGAGACAATACACCAAAGTACAAGGGTTAAAAAAAAATGCTGGGAAAAATGGAAAATACTGCAGAAACTAGGCATAGACCAATATCTCATATCACAAACCAAGATAGTCAAAATAGTTGATCTAGAAATAAAGGGGGATAAATTGGGGAATATAGAAAGTTTACCTGTCAGACTTCTGAACAAGGTAAGAATTTATAACCAAACAAGACAGAGAGAACATAAGAAAAATGAAATGGAGAATTTCAATTATATTACAAAACCAATGCAAACAAAATTAGAAGGGAAACAATTTGGGAAAAAATTTTAAAGCAAGTGTCTCTTACAAAGGCCTCATTTTTCAGATAGAGAATGAAGCAAAATTTATAAGAATACTAAACATTCCCCAATTGATAAATGGTCAAAGGATATGAACAGGTAGTTCTCAGATGAAGAAATTAAAACTATATTCATATGAAGAAATGCTCCAAATCACTATGAGAAAAATGCAAATTAAAACAATTCTGAGATGCCACTTCACACCCATCAGAGTGGCTAATATAAACAAAAAGGGGAAATGATAAATGTTGCGGGGGAGCGTAGAAAAATTGGGGAATTGGGGAATACAATGTTGGTGAAACTCTGAACTGATTTCTGCTCCAGTTCTGGAGAAACCATTCTGGAGAGCAGTATGGAACAACTCCAAAAGGGTCATAAAACTATGCATATCTTTTGACCTAGCAACACCACTACTTCAAAGAGATCAGAGATTAAAAATTGGAAACTAAGGGGGTATATCCATCAATTGAGGAATGACCAAACGAGCTATGGTTTATGGTTGTAATAGAAAACTATTACACCATAAGAAATGATGAACAGCTAAGTTCAGAAAAATCTGGAAAGGCTTAATATGAACAGATGCAAAGTGAACTGAGCAGACCCAGGAGAACGGTGTAACAGGAATATTGTACAATGATCAGCTGTGAAGGACTATTATCAGCAAAACGAAGTTTCAATATAACCCCAAGGGACTCATATTTTTAAAAAATGCTATCCATAGCCAAAGAAAGAATTGTTGGACTGATTGCAGATCAAAGCATGCCATCCTTCACTTTATTTCCTTCATGAGTTATTTATGTGGTATGTATCTTCAGTCACAACAAGGGAAATATGGAAATGTGTATTTCATGAAAGCATTAATATAACCTATATTGGATTATTTACTTCATGGGGACTGGGGTCAGAGAGGGAGGGAGAGAATCGGAATCATGTCAGAAAACAATTGTCAAAAGTAGTTTCTACATGTAATTTAAAAAAGTAAAATTCAACTTAAAAAATTTTTAAATAGAAGCCATAATGTACATAGACAAAAAAATTCTAATACCAGGAGAATGTGGTAAATGAGGAAGGTAGAGCCAGACAATGTATTATGAGAAATTAGAGTTGATGGAGCAAGAACCCAAAGGAGGTACAATACAGAATAACACTCACCAGTAGAGGAACAGCAAAGAGGAATGCCATCTTGTTCTCTGAAACAGGAGGATGG
This sequence comes from Gracilinanus agilis, assembly GCF_016433145.1. Taxonomy (NCBI): domain Eukaryota; kingdom Metazoa; phylum Chordata; class Mammalia; order Didelphimorphia; family Didelphidae; genus Gracilinanus; species Gracilinanus agilis. The sequence continues at coordinate 373,642,046 of NC_058132.1, forward strand.
TCGGAGTGTTGGTGAAAAGTTTTACTGTATGGAAGCCGTGCTCTGATGGGTGAACTTTTACCTTCTCTTGCTAAGAATCAGGCTGCTATAATGTTGTGTGGTTCCTATTAGACTGTAAGCTCCTGGAGGGCAGAGAATCTTGATTTTCTATATATCATGCTGGCAATTAGAAGAGTAATTGCACAGTGTCTCTGGGTCATAGAGTATATGGGGGAGAATAAAGAATAATAAGATTGGAAAGGCAGGAAAAGGCTGGGTCACAAAGGACATTACAAGTAGAGGATTCTAGAGGCAATAAGGGGCCACTAGAGTTTCCTGAATGGAGGTTGATGACATGGCCAGACCTCCATTTTAGGAAAATCATTTTGGCAGCTAAAGGATGAGTTGGAATGGGGAAATACTTGAAGCAGCCAGGCATTAAGGCAATGAAGAGCCTGCACCAGTATGTTAGCAGCATGGGAAGAGATTGGTTCTTTTCTCACCTTGATAGTATTTTATCTTCTTTTTTTTTTGGAACATTTTTCCATGATTATAAGATTCATGTTCTACCTCCTCCCATAGCTGGAGCACCTCCTCCCACCTCCTCCCATAGCTGGAGCACAATTCCACTGGGTTTTACATGTGTTATTGATCAATACCTATTTCCATATTATTGATATTTGCACTAGTGTGATCATTTAGAGTCTGCATCCCCATTCATGTCCACATCAACCCTTGTGATCAAGCTGTTTTTCTTCTGTGTTTCTGCTCCCACAGTTCTTCCTCTGAATGTGAATAGCATTCTTTCTCATAAGTCCCTCATAATTGTCCTGGGTCATTGCAGTGCTGCTAGTACAGAAGTCCATCACATTTGATTGTGCCTCAGTTGGTCAGTCTCTGTGTACAATGTTCTCCTGGATCTGCTCCTTTCACTCTGCATATTTTATCTTTTCATTTTGAATCTTTTACTGTTGACTCTTTTCAGTCTTCGTTATGACCTTATTTAATCTAAAGTGCTTTCTATATAATTAGTAATGATTTCTTAGTTACCAAATCTAATCATTTTTTTTACAATTTTCCTTCTTGACTTCTCTGTAGTCTTTGCCACTGTCAATCACTCTCTTCTTGAAATTCTCTTCCATTGAGGTTATGACGGTACTTCCTTTTGGTTTTCTTCCTTCTTATATGACCATACCATGTCAGTTTCATTTTCTGTCTCTTTATTCAGGTCTTGTTTGTCAACTGAGTGTCCCAGAGGATTGTTCCCCAGACCATCTTCTCTGGCTATACTATTTCACTTGTTGATCTAATCAGCTCTTTTTGTCATCTATGCTTGTGATAATCAAATTTTTTATATGGCTAAAATCTACTAATCTGATTCTCATTTCCAATTACACATAAGATAGCTCAAACTGGTGTCCCAAATCTTAAACTCAAAACATCAAAAACTGAACTCTTTATCTTTGCCTCCAAACCCTTCCTTCTTCTGAACTTTCCTATTACTGTCCAAGGCACCACCCTCTTCCTAACTACCCAGGCTTACTACTTAAGTGTGATTATAAACTACTCTTTTTCACTTTCTCCTATATTCATACTCTGCCAAATCCTATTAATTTTACCTTTGAAAAATCTCTCATATACATTCTCTTTTCTCCTTTAAACCTGCCCATCCCTCTCTTAAGAGTTCATTAAAGCAGAGCAGCTGGGTGACTTAATGGATTGAGAGCCAGGCCTACAGATGGGAGGTCCTAGGTTCAAATCTGGCCTCAGACACTTCCCAGCTGTGTGACCCTGGGCAAGTCACTTAACCCCCATTGTCTAGCCCTTACCACTCTTCTGCCTTGAAACCAATATTTAGTATTGATTCTAAGATGGAAGGTAAGGGTTAAAAAAAGAAAAAAGAGTTCCTTGAAGTTCCACATAAAATCTCACCCAATTTTTAACACACACATACACACACCCCTTTCCTAATTCCCCTAATGCTGCAGTCTTTCCTGTATGTATCATATATAATCACACATAGCTGTTTCCATATTGTCTCTCCATTAGTCTGTGATTTCCTCAAGATCAAGAATTGTCATTTTGTTTTTCTTTGTGTCCTCAGTAATTAGTACACTGCTTGACATAGTATTATAGTATTTAATGGGTGTTTCTTGATTCACTAGCAAAAAAATTATAACAATGGAGCAAAATACCAAAACTTATGGAATGTAGCCAATATAATCCTTCAGGCAAAATATACAACTCTGAATACTTTCATCAACAAAAAGAGATAAATAATCAATTGCATATACAACTAAAGTAGTTAGAAGCAACAAATTGAAAAATTCAAACAAGCAGCAAGTAAATTTTCAGAATAAAAGAAGAGATTGATATATATTGAAAACAAAAGAATTTCAATTGATAAATACTACCTGCTTTGGGGGGGAATCATAAAAGTAGACAAATTGTTAACATGATTAAAAAGAAAAATCAAATAGAAATGAAAAATGAAAAAAATGAAAAAAGAGAATTCACAAATGAATATAAATCAATAAACATTATCTACTACGTGCCAGGTATTGAAGTGCAAGGAACTGGGGATATAGAGGCAATATACAATCCACACCTTCAAAGATCTTACAATCAAATGGGGGAGACAATATGTGAACAAATTTATATAAAGCACACTATATACAGGATGACAATGAAGTAATTAGTAAAAGAACGCAATGGAAGATGTTGGAGGAGACTTCCTGTAGAAGGTAAGTTTTTGCTGAGATTTAGGGAAACCAGGGATGTCAGGAGACAGATATGAGGACAGAGAGCATTTCAAAGCATGATTAACAGACAGGGAAAATGTCCAGAGCTGAGAGATGAAGTGTCTTTTACCTGGAACAGCCAGGATGCCAACGTCATTGCATTGGTGAGTACATGGGAAGGCATAAGCTGTAATAATATGGAAAGGTCCAAGCCAATTCGTTGCTACCATACTAATTGATCTAAACTGATAAGAAAAAACAGGGCAAAGACCAAGCTAATCTCCATACAACAGCATCTTCTTCAATTACCTCAACTCAAAGGCTTAATCAAAATATACTTATCATTCATAATTTCCATCCCTCTATTTACTTAACCTTTTTTTTTAAACCCTTACCTTTCATCTTAGAGTCAATACTGTGTATTGGCTCCAAGGCAGAAGAAGAGTGGTATGGACTAGGCAATGGGGGTTAAGTGACTTGCCCAGGGTCACACAGCTGAGAAGTGTCTGAGGTCACATTTGAACCTAGGACCTCCTGTATCTAGGCATGGCTCTCAATCCACTGAGCCACCCAGCTGACCCCTATTTATTTAACTTTATTTAACTTAATGTAAATGAAACTCTTCTAATACAATATAGATGATAATAAAATTCACCCCAATAACACTAAAGGTACAAAACTCCTTACAGAATCAAATAGTTCTACATCTGTACTCGCCTCAACTGGTTCAGACATAAAATATCAAATTAACTCTATTGATGAAGCAAATAATATACTAAAAGCCACATTTCCCATTTAAATCTCTAGATCCTCTTCTGTAGCCAAAGCAGCATTATAACCAAAAAACATCAACATCCTCCCCAAGTAAACTTTTATAAGTACCAATCCTAAAAAAGTATCTTCTACATTAACAACAATCACACACCCTAAACCCACCACTAAGCAACCAAGTTCAATCCTCCATAAACAAGTGAAGGCTTTGAAGCAAAAGCTACAAAGATTAATAACAAAGAAAACAATCATCTTCATTTTATTTTGGACTCTAACCAAAACCTATGGCATGAAAAACCATCCTGGTATTTCAACTACAAAAACTTAACGACTAACCTATACAAAAACCACCCACTCATAAAAACCATTAACCACCCCTTCATTGACCTCCCAGCACCATCTCACATTTCAGCCTGATGACTTTGGCTCCCTCCTTCGAATCTACTTGCAAAATCACTGGAAGCAATCCCAGCAGTTAGGGAAATGGAATGTTGACTCAACCTGGCCCTGGTCTTGCAGCCAAAAACCATTAGAGCTGGGACTATAAATATTCCTGGAGAACCAACTGTGGGGCCGATTTCCTTGACCTGACCCAGACATCCTGCTATCCCCTGCATCTTCTCCTTGGGCCCTGGGAGGAGGGAATTTGGTGGGAGGAGAACATTGGAATTAGTTTAGTTAGGCAGGTAGGGATATCCCTAAACCAAGCCAATACCCTCATCTTTTAACGTGCTAGACACCCTATATCAGGGCAGTGAAATCTATCCCTGGCTGAGAGGCTGGTTCCCTCAGCCTGACCTCTACCTTCTGAGACCCTCTCCCAGCACTGGCCTTCACCCTTAGCAACAGTTTCCCAGACCTTAACCCTCTTCCCTGAGCTTACCCTTGATTTAATAACCCCCTGGCCTTTATTCAAAGAACTTCTGTTGATTCATTTATACCATCAACTAGTGCCAGGGCTGAAGAAGGAAAGATAGCTTTCCCTTGTTTCCTGAGGGGCTAAACCAGGCATCCATCTTGCTCAGGAAGTGAACAAAGTTCACTTCCTGTGGGCTTTCACTTTCCATCTGGAGGGGAGGAGCACCTCACTCCTTACCTCAAGGAGCTTGGAGACAACAGGGAGACTGACGAAAACCTTTCAGCTCAGGTTCACACAACTCTGTGTGTTATTTAAAATCACATGGGATATTTGGAACTACATTTCCTGTGGTCCAATGCATTTCCTGTTTTGGATTACCTATTCAAGGTGAGGGAAGGCTTTAAATAGGGGGAAGTGACTTTGAACTTCCGCTTTAGCTACTTGGGCACGTGGAGATACAAAAAGGAAAAATGACTGAGGCGGCAGTTTGAATACTTACAGGCAGGTGGTCTAATGATTTTTGTCCCTATCAGCATGGTTTTTATTAAAATACTATTCCTTTTAATATCTGCCTTCCACATTTTTAATAACATCTGGCTGACCCAAACCAACCTATACTGAAGTTATAGTCTCCCTGTTTAGCAGACTCAGCTGGTACCACCCCTGCCCCCTATTATAAGCCTCTATTTAGCCTTTTTATTCCCTTATTACATTATTCAAATCCTAACAGGACTATTCCTAGCCATACATTATATATCAGACACCCTTACAGTCTTCTCATCAGTGACTACTGCCAAATAATCTGAAATCTACATGCCATCAGTGCCCCCGAAGTCTTGGATGCCTATTCCTCCCAGTAGGTTGAGGAATCTATCACAGCTCTGACTTACACAAAGAGGCACTCATGTCTCTTTGCGTATGTTGGAGCTGTACTGCATTTGTAAGATCCATGCTTCCATGAGGACAAATATTCTTCTGAGGCGCCACAGTAATTATCAACCTTCTCTGTTATCTCCTATATCTGTGACGTTGAACCTATGTGCTCTCTGTGGGTACTTGGCCACCTTCTCTCCCCTCCCCACCCTCCCTGAGTTCGTTACACTCAAAAGCAGAGACACTTGGGCTACATGGCACCTCTCCCCCTCTCCACAGCGCCTGTTGACATTTTTTCACATCTCCCGCTCCTCTGCCCAGCAGCCCTATGGGAGCCCACAGTGGGAAGGTAGGTGGCTCACAGACGGCAGAGATGGAGGGGAGCAGAGCGCTGGGGCCACTCCCCTTCCCCTTTCTAAATTTTCAGAAGACATACCTCACTTCCCGTGTCCCTCCGCCCAGGGCCCAGTGAGAGCTTTCCTCTCTCCCCTGTGTGGGAGGAGGGGAGGATGGTGAACGCATTTGGCATTTAGTGGTGGTGGAGCGCAGCCCAAGGTATGGAGGGGTGGGGGAGGAGCAGGGGGCTGGGTACCCCATTCAGTCTCTTTATACTTCAGCCATTTTATCTATGTTCATCAACCATTGATTATTCTCAACCAACTGTAAAGGTATCCATGCTCTCTCTATACCTTCTTTTAGTAAGAACTGTTCTAAGCCTGCTAATCTGAGCAGAACTGGTACTCTTCCTGGTGACCACTAAATCTTTGTTCATGCTTTTGTAATAATTTTCTTTACAGTAATACTTTTTTATAATTGGAAGCTTTGGAAACTGACTTGTTCCTCTAATAATTGGGTTGCCCAAAATAGCATTTCCCTGAATAAATAATGAGCTTCTGGCTCCTACCTCCCTCCTTACATTGTAGCCCACTTTCATTATGTATTATCAATAGGGGTTATATTTTGCAATTATAGCAGGCCTTGTCCACTGATCCAAGCACAGTTTCATACCTATCCTGCTAGAAATGACTACACTAAAATACTTTGGAAGATGATCTTCCATAATGTAGTCATTTTTGAGTAAATTAACATAATACTTTAAAAGTGAAAAAATATCTCCTCAAAAACAATATACCACAACTAGATACTGTCACAAGATTCTTAACCATTGTATTAATAATGATCTTCCTATTCTGTACTTGCCAGCTTAAAATAATGAACCAAAACATAACTTCAGTTATTCCTCCAACAGAGCAAGCAAAACCCCTAAAAATAACAAAAATTTATTTGCCCCATTCATCACACTTACAATAATAGCTATTATAACCCTTCATCATTTTATTCCCATGTCTCAACCTAACATTTCCCTAAATGATGACTGCCAAACTGCATTCAAATTCTACAAATCTGATTAATCCCTTAATTACTAAACAAACGATGACAATACACAACAAAGGAGCTTTAATCCTAATATCTCTGATCCTTGGAGCTCTAATCCTAATATCTCTGATCCTCTTCAAAGCCTCTACTAAATCTCCTAGGCCTCCTCCCAAACTCATTATAGATTCAGAAATAAACCAAAAATATCTTTAGCACACTTTCAACCTCAAGGCACTCCCAACCCCTCTAATCAAAGTGATTATTATCAAAACAGTTAGCCTATTTATCCAATGTCTGGCATTAAGCAGCATTGAGGACCAATGTTACCACAGAACACCTACTTATTCACTTAATTAGTTCATCAACTCTAGCTCTCTCTTCCATCAGTATAAGCATTACATTCACTATCCTTTTCCTCCCAATAGTTCTTGAACTAGCTGTAGCCATAATTCAAGTTTATGCTTTTACACTACTAGTAAGCTTCCTGCATGATAACTCTTAATGACCTACCAAACCCATGCCTACCATATGGTTAACCCAAGCCCATGACCACTAACAGGAATGCTTTCAGCATGACTTTTAACCTCAGGCCTTATTATACGATTCCATTTCAATTTCTTGCTTCTATCAGATTCATCTCTATATGCCTGACAATGTACCAATGATGAGACATTATACAAGAAAGAACATTCCAAGGACATCAAACCCCCATAGTCCCAAAAGGCCTACAATATGGAATAATCCTATTTATTCTGTCAGAAGTATTCTTCATCAGCTTCTGCTAAGCATTTTATCATTCTAGCCTAGCACCTACACCCAAATTCAGAGGATGCTGACCTCCAACAGGTATAAACCCACTCAACACCCTAAAAGTCCCCCTACTAAATACATCTATCCTTCTTGCCTCAGGAGTCTCCATCACATGAGTCCATCACAGCCCAATAGAAGGAAATAAAAAAAATAATTCAAGCATTCACTATCACCATTCTACTAGGCTTGTATTTCACCATCTTATAAGCTGTGGAATATTATGAAGCCTCATTCACCACCTCAGATGGTATTTATGGCTCAACCTTCTTTGTAGCCACAGACTTCAACAGCCTAGACATAATCAATGGCTCAACATTCTTAATCATAGGCTTACTATGCCAATTCTACTTCCACTTTACATCAATCCACCATTTGGGTTTTGAAGCAGCAGCTTGATACTGACATGTGGATGTTGTATGACTATTCCTATACATCTCTATCTACTGACTAGGCTCATGTTTGTCTAGTATAATTAGTACTACTGATTTCTAATCATTAAGTTCTGAGTAAAAAGAGATAGAAATAATTAACCTCATTATCATATTAATAACCAATACACTCCTAGTTACTGTAATAGTTAAAAATAAATTATGATTCTGCTAGTAGCTTTAGTAGCTTTATTACATCAAAGTAGTGATAGTGAAGAGAGGTAAATGTAGGAAAGAGGTAGAGAGTCGATTCACTGGTAACCCTGTTTGTTGTTTGATGGATTGAAGCTTACCATCGACAGGGGTTCCTTCAAGTTCCAAGCTCCAGCCAGAAGAGAGTGAGCAGACTCCTGGACTTGCCTTATAAGCAGTTTTCTCCACTCACCAGCTCTCCCACGTCACATTTCAGGAACTAATCATAGTTCCTTAATTTCATTGGCACCACCCAGGGGGGGCATGCCCCCTAATTGGGATTTTGTTAATGCATCTCTCAATCTTTTGTTTTCTTTCTCTTATATTTCTCTCTTATCCCCAAATTACTGTAATTCCCTCTAGGTAAAGTGCAATATTCTATACATCTCTAGTAAGAGAATCTTTAGAGGTATAAGCTGGTTATTTGAAATGATTCATGGGAAGACTAGGCATGTTAATTTTCCAAAACCCTCAATTGGGGAGATTTCAACATGTTCGTCTCCCAATAGAATCACAGGGGGGATTGTGGGAAGGGAATTTCCTTCCCCATTATGTCGCTTTGTTTGACGTCATTGGTGACCTGGAGGTCATTTACCATTGAGATGTGCAAATATAGACAAACCCATAAAACTATGCATACTCTTTAACCTAGCAATACCACTACTGAGTATCCCTCAAAGAGATTAAAGATAAAAGAACCAACCTGTACAAAAGTATTTCTGGCAGCTTTTTTTGTCATTGCAAAGAAATGGAAACTGAAGGGAAATCCATCAGTTGGACAATGCCTGAATAAGGATATATTTTTATGATGGAATACTATTGTGCCTTAAGAAATGTCAAGATGATCACAAAACAGTGGGAAAGACTTACTTATATGAAGTGATGCAAAGTAAAGTGAACAGAACAAGGAAAACCTTATATATGATAACTACAATAATGTATGATATGGTAAACTGTGAATGACTTAACTATATCAACAAGGCAAGGATCCAGGACAACTCCAAGGGACTCATGACAAAAAAAGAGTGCCATAGAGGGAATAGGGTACAAATACAAATTAAACATAGTCTTTATTTCCATCATGAATTTTTCTTTAATGTAAGCAATAAGTGTTTTCTTTTACAGCATGAAGAGCATGAAAATCTGTATTATGTGATAATATATGTACAACCTATATCAATAACAACCAAAAACTAAGTATAACATATATGAGATAATTAGTAAATAATCAGAGGGAAGGCTCTAGAGTGGTTGGGAAAGGCTTCCTATAGAATGAGGTACTGGAATGGTGACGAGGAGGTAGAGAATCACAAAGATGAGAAATAGAGAAAATGCCCAGAGACAAGAGATGTTTTTCATAGAACATACAGGAGGTCAGTGTCATTGATTACATGAAGAGGTAAGGTATAAGGACACTGGTAAGTTGGAGGTGGAGGTGGGGATGGGGATGGGTTATGAAGTTCTTCAAACACCAAACAGGATTTTTATAGTTGATCCTGGAAGTGATAGTCTCTGGAGTTTATTGAGTAGGAGGACTTATTTGACTGGATCTACTCTTAAGGAAAGTGACTTTGACTGCTGAATGGAGGATAGAAAACTTGTTTTCCTAATCCTGAAGCCAGTTCTTCAGTGTTCAATATTGTCTATCCAAAACACACAGTAGGTGCATTGGATAATGCATCCCATTTCTAATTTTATTTCACAATTTACAAAGTTTTTTTTTAAACCCTTACTTTCCATCTTGGAATCAATACTATATATTGGTTTCAAGGCAGAAAAGCAGTAAGGATTAAGCAATGGAGGTTAAGTGACTTGCCCAGCGTCACATGGTGAGGAAGTGTCTCAGGCCAGATTTGAACCCAGAATTTCCCATCTCTGGGCCTAGCTCTCAAGCCTCTGAGCCATCCAGCTGCCCCCTTACAAAGAGTTTTTTAAATGTCTTATCAGCTGAGGTCCACATAACCTTGCTAGATAGAGAGTATATACAATAATACTCCATTTTAAATAGAAAGTTCATATTTTAAAAAAATTAAGTGATCTATCCTAAATAAGGTAATTTGTAAGTGGTAAAGCCAAGTTTTGAATTCAAATTCAAAGGTCCCTTTTCACATATTCTCTTTTCATTGACTCCTCTTCACTTGTGTGCTTAGGTATCCTCTATACTGAACAAGTCATTTTCTCTTTGTCCCTGCTACTCCTCCTATGAACCCATCTCACGCTTCCTTTTCAGTGCCCTATTTCTCCAAGGAGTATTCTAATTATATATATATATATACATATATATATATATCTTCTCTGTTTTTGCAACATCCCCCACCCCGATATCTTGCCTGCCTTGTCATTCAATACTGAAACTGTCAACTGGAATGAACTTTTTACAGCCTTCATGCTTCACAATATCTGTGCTGCTCTTAACTTTTTTTGCATAAGTATTTGTAAGGTTAGGGATCATTGAGTAGATCAATTACTTCAACCTACTTCAAATGATAAATGGATGTGAGCTTATAACTTTCCCAGGTGAGAACATATCTTAACCATTCAATCCTTCCACTTTGCTGAAAGTGAATTTTCAACTAATATTTAGATGATGAACCTATACTCTGCATGAGCTGTTACTTTTCTTTGTTGCCTATACTTATTCCTCTCAAATTCTTTCTGTCATGTTGCTCAAGCTAGCATTTCTAAGACTATATGAAATAGTGTTGGAAAATCTGGTATACCTTTTCTTCTGAGTTTCAAATTCTTTGCCTGCCTCCCATGCTCTTCCTCACCTACTGAAAAGACAAGTGCTATATAATTATATATGTGAAATCATGAAAAACTTGTCTGTCATATAGCAAAAAAAAAAATCTAAGAAAAAAGCACAAAAAGTATACTTCAATTTGCATTCAGTTCATTCTTTGAAAATGGATAGAATTTTTTTTTTATCATAAGACCTTTGGAATTGTCTTGGAATATTGGGTAGCCAAGTCTTTTACTAGTCATTACAACATTGTTGTTACAACATTGCTGATCTCCCATTTTTTTCTCACTTCACTTTGCATCAGTTCATATGGGTGTTGCCATGCTTTTCTCCCTCATCATTTCTTCTATCACAAAAGTTTTCCATCACAATCATATGCCACAACTTGTGCAGACATTCTCTGCCAATATCTTTTATCTCCTTCCTCTCCTTTTTTGTTTTGGGCAAGGTAAATTTCTCTACCCAACTGAGTGTGTGTATATTCCTCCCTCTGAACCAATTCTGATGAGAGTTAGATTCAAGCATTGTCTGCCACCACCACTCCCTATTTCCCCCTTCATTATAAAAGCTCATTCCTTAAGTCCTTTTACATGGAAAAAAATCCCTTCTACTTCTTTCCCTTTTCTCTCAGTGTATTATATATATATATGGAGATCATCCCAGCATAACTGACTCATGACAATGCCCTCTGACTATGTAGATTCCTTTTAAATGCCCAAATAATATTAAAATTCTAGGAGTTTTAAGTATCTTCTCATATAACTTTACTGAGACCCTCATGATTTCTCACTTTACCTTTTTATGCTTCTTTTCAGTCCTGTGTTGGAATGTCAGATTTTATATTCAGGTTTGGCCTTTTTATCAGGAATGCTTAAAGGTCCTGTATTTCATTAAATATTTTTTCTCCTGAAAGACTATACTCAGTTTTACTAGATAAGTTATTCTTGTGGATAATCCCAATTATTTTGTCTTTCAGAATTTTATATTCCAAATTTGTTTTTTAAACATGGAAGCTACTAAATCTTGTGTGGTCCTGACTATAGTTCCATGACATTTGAATCGTTTGTTTGCTTACAATATTTTCTCCTTGATCTGGGACTTTTGGAATTTCACTCTAATATTACTAGGAGTTTTCCTTTTAGAATCGCAAGAAATGATAAGTGGATTGTTGTAATTTCTATTTTTCTCTCTTAATCTATCAGGGAAGTTTTCCTTGTTAATTTTTTGAAATGTGATGGCTGAATTTTTTTTTATCATGGCTTTCTGGTCATTTTTTCCAGTTCAGTTATTTTTCCAATGAAATGTTGTACATTTTCTCCTATTTTTCATTCTTTGTACTTTGTTTTGTTGTTTCTTGATGTTTCATTTTATCATTAACTTCCAGTTGCCCAATTCTCATTTTTAAGTTATTTTTTCAGAGGTCTTATACTTCTTTTTCCATTTGACCAATCATTTTAAAAGAGTGCTTCTCTTCAGGGAATTTTTTTTATTTATTTCATCATTAGCACAATTCTATTCTTTAGGATGATATTTCCCTCCATGTTTGTTATGCCTCTTTACCAATCTGTCAATTGTTTTTTCACAATTTTCTTATGGGACAGAGGCAACATGGTGGCTTAACAGCAAAAGCTGGAACTGTCCTGAAAATCATAATTTTCTTGCATCATTTTTCATTTCTTTCCCCAATATTTCCTCAACCATTGTTTATCTCTTTCTTAACCTCCTCCAAAAATTCTAGTTGGATTTGTTTCTGATTAGCATTTTTTTCTTTGAGATTTTTTCTTGTTAACTGTTTTCATGTTATCTCCTTTTGAGTTTGTTTTTTAATCTTCCCTGCCACCATAGTTTGTTGTTTTTTTTTTTATAATCAACTTTTTTTGTTATTGTTTTTCATTTTCCCCAAGCTATTTCTTGACTTTAAACTTTATGTTACAATTGGGATCAGCTCAACTAGGGGTAGGGGAAACTCTCTCCTAGTCTTCAGGCTTTTTCATGCGTGTTTTCAGAGCTAGTTTTAGGAGTCTATAAGGTGTTTTGATCTTAGGTGTGGTGGTCACAATTTCCCTGATCTATTCTCTGGGTTTTTAACTCAGGAAGGATCCCTGTTCCCCTGTAGCCACAAGTAATAGCACTCCTCTTGACTTTTGAATTGTGACCAGGCTCTCTGCTCTTATAGCCAATTTGCTAGTACTTCTCTCCCCACTAGAACTGTGACCAAGTACTGTATATAGGCCAAAAAATTGCCAATCAATTTCAGCTAAACCCAGTGCCAGTAACAAGTCTCCTGTAATCTTTCTGACCAAGTTTCCCAACAAGAAAATACAATTGTTCGTTTTTTCTAATATTTTAAATATAAAGTCAGGTTGGATTGTCAGGGTCTATTGATATGTGGTTTTTATTTTTGTTTTTGATATGTTTATAATTTCCATTAAATTGAATCGTCTATGCATTTCTGGTATATATAATCTAATGAATTGTAAACTGATACATTGGAGCAACTTTGCAAATGTTTATATAAATGTTTAAGACTTAATTTTCTATTTTTTTCAAATTACATATAATATAGGAGTCAGGGGGACAGTTGTTTTTTGAATATTCGATAGAACTTACTTGAAATTTTATCAGTTTTTTCCCCCTTCCCATAAGCAGTTCTTTTATGGCTTACTAAGTTTCTTCTGATATTGGGTTGCTTACATAATCTTTTGTTAATTTGAATATTTTACCTTTTATAAGTATTCATCAATTTCTTATATTACTTTTGTTGTCCCACCATTAGGAAAAAGTTTGATAAATACCTTTATTTCATTTTAAATTTTGAGGAAATAATCTCAAACCTGGGTAGAAAGTCTACAAGAAGCCTCCTAGAAAAGCCCCAAAAGATACTTTAAAATGTTCATACTTACCTTCCCTTGGATCCTGGGGTCCAAAGGGAAGTGTTCATGATCCTCACATATGTGGTAAATTTCCCACCTAATCACACCATAAATTGCTATCATAAAGAATGTTATATTACAATTTGGAAACAGGTCAGTAGAAGCTTTAATGTTTTGCATGACAAGAGATCCAGATTATCTTTTGTATACCTATAGAAACCTTTACAAAGGAATACACCTTCTATAATATTTGAAAGAGCACTTCAGACCCCCAGAAAGAGTAGTTAGTGTTCACCTTAAATCATGTTTCACCTTTCAAAATGAAAATAATTACAGATGAATGTTAGCTTATTAGTAGGATAAAAGAGCAGGGCATCAGGGTAATCAGGTGGTCAGGAACTCAATGGTGTCAAAGCTTTCTACAATAAGCCTCCACCCTACCTTTCCAGTCTTGTTTTACACCACTCTCTTTCTTGAACATTATATACAATCAAAAATACTCTCCCAGTTCCAAATTTTATCCTGCCTTTCTATATCATGCATATTCCGTCTCCTACACCTACAAAACATGCAACTTCACATCTTTTCCCAGTTCTGATACTTTTCTTCTTTTAGATCATAATTTGTTACTTCTCTAGGAAGCCTTTCCCAAATTCCTGTAGTTAGCAATGATCCCTTGTAGAAATATTTAATGTGAAACTGATCTCCTCTCTGCCTTTTATCAGATTTTTACTGGGATTTGAATAACTCTGGTACTTCAATTTGCCCATATTTATATTGCAAGCTCTTTCAGTACCCGGAATACATTTCACCTTTATGTTCCTAGTACCTAGAATAATGTGTCCATATCAGGGGCTAAATAAGAAAATTAAAAATTAAAATATAATCAAAGTCCAAATCCTCATGCATACCATGAAGGAGGTTAAATAACGACAAAATAGGATAATTCTGGCTGCTTTGTGTTTCCTGAAATACCTTATTAAGGTGTCTATGTAGCTTGGGTGGGAAGCTTGTTAAACAAAACTTTGGGGATACTATTGATTGGTTTAGAACTCTTGGAAGTGTGATGCAGCTGAGATTTAAAAGTATAACACCTTTACAGAATCCGAGTGGGGGGGGTGGGCAGCTGGGTAGCTCAGTGATTGAGAGCCAGACCTAGAGACAGGAGGTCCTAGGTTCAAACCCAGCCTCAGCCACTAGGAGGTCCTAGGTTCAAACCCAGCCTCAGCCACTTCCCAGCTGTGTGACCCTGGGCAAGTCCCTTGACCCCCATTTCCTACCCTTGTCACTCTTCTGCCTTAGAGCCAATACACTGTATTGACTCTAAGATGAAAGGTAAGGGTTTAAAAAAAAGAAAGTAAAAAAATAAAAAAATCTGAGGGAGCTTATCTCAAGACCTAATGAGACCAGTTCTAAGATTATGAGCTTGGTGATATCTTTTGCTTAATATTTTAGGGAACTCTGAGGAGTTGGGTTGAGTGTCTTTCTAATGCTACTGGCTCAAACCCACATTGCACTCTGTTCTTCCAACTATTGTTTAACATTGTATTACCTTTTACAAAGGGATATTTATTGAATGTGTGTGTGTGTGTGTGTGTGTGTGTGTGTGTGTGTGTGTGTATATAATTTGGTTCCTCAAATTTTTTTGTGGACCAAGATTCTGGATAATTCTCTTGACTTCATTTTCATCCACCTATTAATCTTGGATAACTCCTGGGAATATTGAGAGTTGGTTTTTGAAATAGAATAATCCATAATGCACAGTTTCAGAGTTCAATGTAAGTCTTTAGGGAGATATGAAGAACTCAAGACTAAATAAATTGACACCAGAATCCATGATTATGTATAGATCCATGTTTTTAAGACCCAAGTTCACATCAAGCCCTTTGAACAAGCATTACTAGCACTAGAGCCACATAGAGCTCTTTCCATGGCTAAATCTTTCCTGACCTCATACTTCCAAAACTTCCAAAAACATAGAGCCACATCAGTAGGGGAACCTAGGTCTGAACTAGCAAGATGAAATGGAATGGTTATGAATATAAAATATTTTGTGGGTATCTCAAAAAATAACTCCCAATGTGCTAGGTAGTACCTTTATGATCAAAGAGCAGGTAAAGATTAGATTCTCCCAGACCAACCCATATTCCATGAGTATTTTCTCTTTTCTAACTTGATTTAGAAGCCAGATCTGTGCTGATACAATCAGATTAATTTTCTGCCTCTATTCTCCTATATGCCTCAGATGTCTAATCCCTGACTTATGCATGGTTTGAATAATCTTATTCTGAAAACAGTTCTTCTGACTGCCTTGCATGTGTTTTTACATATGTGTATATGCCTGTGTCTTTTGAGAATGTAACAAGGGGATCACTAGTGGTTGTCACCTTGGAGAACCTAAAGATTTTAATTTGATGATCAGTCTTGTTATAGAAAAGTAAGATAGATTTTTAAGTACAGAGAGAAAAGTTTTTGTTAAGCAGGATGAGCTGAGCATTCTAGAGAGGCCTGCAATGCAGGGGGATGACTCAGAACTTGGGACTTGGTCAGTTGGTTACCACTGAAAAAGGAACCTCTGTGTTTTGATCCCCTTGAGAAGGCATCATCAATATACCATCATCTTTATGGGAAGAGCAAGCTAGAGCTTGGATTTGCAGCTTGGAGGGTGGACCTTCATTCTGTTCCAGTTCACCATTTTTACCCCACTAGATCTATTGGCTGAATAACAGCTGAGACCCTAGGACACCAGAGAAACAACTCTGGAGGAGTCAGGGATCCAGGAGTGAGAGTTCCAAAACCCCTGTCTTGCTTGACTCTTGTTAGTTAAAGCTTTAGTGTAGAACTCCATCCTCTTGCCCTAATATATGTTATTAGTTACCCCAGTTAAGGAAACCTGTTACCCACCTTCCTAAATCCTTTACCCTCAATAAACAGTTATTGTTTCCTATCTAATCTCCTTATCCCTAGCAAGAACCCTAGTTTAGGTAGATAAGTTATTATATTGATTCCCAGCAGGCTGGAGGCTAGTACTCAGATCAACTGATTTAACTGCCATTCCTCTATCTAGTTACCTACTTTTTTTTTTTAAGGACACAAGAGTAAGTAATCTGATTTCTTTTTTTTTTATTTTTTTATTTTATAATAAAAGATTTTTCCATGGTTATGATTCATGTTTTTACTCTCCCCTCCACCCACCCCATCCCCCATAGCCAACACAATTTCCATTGTTTTTTACATGTGCCATCTATCAAGACCTATTTCCATATTGTTGATAGTTGCACTGGGATGGTCGTTTCAAGTCTACATCCCAAATCATATCCTCATAGACCCATGTGTTCAAGCAGTTGTTTTTCTTCTGTTTCTACTCCCACAATTCTTCCTCTGAATGTGGATAGCATTCTTTTTCCTTGGTCCCTCAGAATTATCCCAGATCATTGCATTGCTGCTAGTACAGAAGTCCATTACATTCAATTGTACCACAGTGTATCAGTCTCCGTGTACAATGTTCTCCTGGTTCTGCTCCTTTCACTCTGCATCAATTCTCGCTTTCTCAAGTCCTTGCTCATCATTAAGAGCTGGGTTAGTGTATGGTAATTACCTCTAGATATATTTACTGGATTTATTTTAATCAAGTTGCCCTAAAACAGTTAACCAAGAGGTGGCAGTTTGAATTATCCTTTCTTCAGGCCCCACCAGAATTTGGAAATGGAATGCGTTCAGAGAAAAAGGGAAGGGTCCCTGAGGGCTGAGAAGCCCCAGAAGTTCACAGTCTGTGCAAGAGAGACTGCAATGAAATGTTGGTAGAGGTAAGAGATGCTGCTGTCAGGCCTTGTCAGCCAGAGCCTCCTTGTCAAGCCATGTCCATTGTGGCATCTATTAACTATATATCTCTGAATCTTCTGCAAAAGCAGGAATAAAAAAAAAGAAAGAAAAACTCCAGGTCTCATCAGCTCTCTTTCCGCTGCTGCTTTAATTAACCTGGGCAGAGCGAAGACACTGAAACTTATCAACATGAGACTAGCAGGAGCCCATCCAGAATGGAGGAATAGATGTCCTCCTTTCCCAGTGGATAGATGACTGGAGCTGGAGTCAGCAAGGCCAGATTTCAAATGCTGCTTCTGCCAATTGCTCACTCCACTTCCAATGATAGAAGTCAATTCTTTTAGCCTTTCTAAGCCTCAATTTCCTCATATGTAAAATAAAAGGGTTGGCTTGATGGCCTCTAAAGTCCCTTTCAGGTCTAAATCTATATTATGGTTCTAGAATCATCTGAAAGTTTCTCTCCTTGCTCATCTTTCTTTGGCTCTCTTTAGCTAAGTTGTGGTAGGTTATGTTTCATTTATTTAAATATCTCCTTTCTCTCTGTATTTTCATTGCCATTCTTTGTCAGGAGAACCTAGCTTCTCAGGAGAACCCTATTATTCTTTGTTAGGAGAACAAAGATATTATCTTTGTGTGCACATGCACGCAAATGTTTCTATGTGCTTACTAGGAAGAAATAAAATATCTAAGGTAGAACAAATAGCTGGGCTCAGTGAGTCAAACATAAGCATTAGAGACATGTTCTCTTTCCCTAAACAGTTAAAAGAATCAGGCATGCCTAGGCAATGAATAAACAGCTTTACTCGGTGAAAGAGGTTTGGTAAATAAAAGCTAGAGAAAAGTTCTAATTCAGTTATTCTGGCATGTCCTCTGCCTTATTCTCTCTGGGGCAGAGGAAAAGACCTCATTGTTTTTTGCCTCTTTAGTATAGAGTGGAGGCTGTGATTAAAATTAAAACTATTCAGGGTCACCGGAAGGAAAGATCTGGGAAAGAATAACTCTCCACAGGAGACTGGGAGCCAGTGAGAGATAGTAGATAATTTTCTTCTGCAGCCAAACACTACCTTCTGCCCTACCTCCATATACTGATTGTACAACAAACTGCAGCTGAGGTAAGGTCCAGGGGACTGATAAATATGAAGCTTTCTGAATCAACTAGGACAGAGGTCTAGGCCAGTAGTTGATGTATACCCATTAAAGCCAAAGTAACTCAACTATACTGATATGCCTGGAAAGTCCCCTGGGAATTCAAAGGTTATTCCTAATATCTTAATTTTTCTCATTATCAACAATATCAAGTAATTTCTAGACATGGATCACAATTTGGATCCAAACACAGCCTG
Organism: Gracilinanus agilis; assembly: GCF_016433145.1. Lineage (NCBI taxonomy): Eukaryota > Metazoa > Chordata > Mammalia > Didelphimorphia > Didelphidae > Gracilinanus > Gracilinanus agilis. The sequence continues at coordinate 373,660,857 of NC_058132.1, forward strand.
GGCTTAAAACAAGGACTCCAAGCCTCTAACAGATCACTCTCAGTGTCCACCAGCACCACCGGCCACTAGGAACCTAATAAGACCTGTTTTTTTTTTGTTGTTTTTTTTTTTGTTTGTTTTATAGTTGGTCTCTTAAACAGTTGGAGGGCCAATCTCTCTCTTACTGTCTCATAAAGCAAGAGTGAGATTAAGTAACTCCCTCTAATGTAAAAATTCTGCTCTTAACGAGACAGAGTGAAATTTATAAAAACTCCTTATAATAGACCCATGGTGCTTCCAAGCTAATAGTCTATTAACTACAATGTAGCCTGTTGGGATGGAACTGGGGTAACTAAGTCCAAAAAAGCCAATTTTTAATTATATTTCTAGTAATAGGAAATTTTAAAAGATTTGCAGGTTCACAGGGAAATATGACCTGCATTTGACCTAGAGAAGAAGTGAACCTCAATGAGAGCCAAACCAGACAAAAAGAACCAGAAGATGGAGTGGAAGAACATTGTGTAAGAGCAAGATGTAAGGGAGGTGATATATCCCAGTGAGAAGTTTTATTTCTCATATTTAATTATTTCTATTGAGTCTCAAGCTTATCCTTCAAACTTTGTTCTTCATTCCTTTGGTCCTAGTAAACCCAACGAATGTTCTTCATATCCCTTATCCCAGAGCATCTTTTAATTGGGGGAAATTGAAAAGTAGGTTTTTGTGTTCTATCCTACCTAATAAACAAGATATAGTTTAGGCCAGGTATAGCTGTGGGCAGAAGGAAAATATCCTTGAGTCTTATCATTGAAAAATATTGAATGAAATCACTCTTAACTGAATATGACCCGATTTCTTCTAAATATTGGAATCCTAGGATTGGACATGTGATTTCCCATCATCAATCAAAGAGTCGGGGAGGGACTGAAAGAATGCTGGCCCATCTCCTCATTAGCTATTTACCAATTAGAGATGTCCTGGACTGTCTAGGGGAAGATTGAATACCGAGTCTCAAAATTATATTTAAAGACTCAAGATACTGTATGTCTTCGTCTCTGGCCACCGAGAGAGTTCACTGACCAATTAATTTATTGGCTGATAGTCTGATTGATAAATTGATTTTCTTACCTATAGCCCAGTCTCTTTAAATTTTTAATTATCACAGCAAGGCAAGATGGATTTGGCATTAGGAAGTCATGCAAAAAACATACAGGAAAAGGTCAGTTCATAGAAACTAGGTAGCTCATGGAAAAAAGGAAAGAATGAGATATGGGTTTCCTTAGCTTGTAGAGATTAGAATGTGTTAACATATGAAGGTCAAGAGGACTGAGATGGATTTAGGCCATGAATGCTCAGACTAATTCCTACATTAAGCCATACCCCAAGTATCCAATAAAATCTGTTGCTGTTTGGCTTAAAAATGATGCATCTTTGTATGATTCATTAACTCATTTTAATTCTAGAATATGATGGGCTCTCACATTTAACTTGTTCCCTCCTCTGCTGCTGTAGGCAGTTTATATTAAAGGGAAAGTTCTGAATACTATCACAAACTCAGTAAGCTCCCAGATAGGAAAATTCCTAACATGTAGACAAAGATTTGACCCTCTGCCTTATTGAGCATTTTTATTTCCTGCTAACTAACTCCTGGCCTCTTTCTGTTTGAGGCCAAATTCAGGATACTGCATTCATTCTGCTGACACAGGGTACAGAATCTTCTCTGTCACATGGCAGATACCTCGACCTTCTCTTGGCCCTTCCTTCAGTTCTTGAGGTGGGGGGCACAAATGGCCACAGCAGCTCGAGTCCACTGCTCTGAGTTGCTGGTAGGGCCCATGGCTCTTGTTCAATCTCTCCCTTCTCTCTCTGCCACAGCTCAGTGTTACTTTCTCTTTCTCCTTTTGCAGGTTACCAAGCTGTGCATTCTTCTTGGGTTAGCTCTTGAAGTCCCCCCTCCCCTTCCTGTCTCCTGTAAGACCCTCAAAATCTCTCTCTGGTTCTGAGGCTCTTTCATGACAAAGCCTATTCTTTATCTGAGTGGTAATAGGAAGGGCCATCATTCTTAAGGAGCTTAACTCCATTGGCAGGGGAGAGCCCTTGTCTTTTGCTTTTGTGAGTGGTTATTGTGTCCGTGCTAGTGAGCTGTGGAGTGTTAAGTGTATTTTATATTGGTGGGTACCATGGAAAACCATTTTGGTGTGGTAACAGAATTGCTAAGAAAAGTAAAGAAAGGTCATTGAAGCATTTTTTAAATGGCACAAAATAACATATATGTAAGGCCAGAAGAAAACACAAATAGGACAGCTTAAAAAGTTAGATGTTGAATCTGTTATGTATATTTTTTTAAAAAGGAAGAATGTATAATAGAGATTTTCAGTTTCATATACTGGCTTCCTTTTGCAGTTCTATTTTGTATAAGAAAATTTCATTGTTGTTGTTCTTGTTAAGAATTAAAAAAAAATAAAATATGGATTTATCACCTATAAGGTACCATGCCTATGCTAGGCTTTGATAGCAAGAAAACTGAAACTGAACAGTTGAATTCCATGAACAGATTCTCTATTCAGCGGCAAATAAATATACAATGAGAGGGAAGTTTGAAAGCTGCTTCCCTTTTCCCAGTTGCCCTTTGCTCATCTCTAAAATGAAAGGGAATTTGACTAGATGGCATTCCAACTCTTTCCCTACAGGGTGAAACTGTGGTATGAATCTGATTGCACAGTCACTGCTTATTCATGTAACTGGCTCATGTTTCTTTCATTCCTCTCTTCCTCCTTCTGTGTAGGGAGATGAACCTCCAAAAAAATCCTTGTGACTAGATACCTCATTTGTGCTTTATAGCTAAACTATAGGAAGTTGTGATAAAGAACTTTCTTTTTGGAGTGAAGCCTTTGGGGAAGGGAAATAGATTCAGAAGTGACAAATTACACAATGGCTGCCTCCTTTCTCAGCCCTTACCGCCAATCCAACAGGAATCAGGAGACACATGGCCTTTCAAAATAAGGCTCAAAGGCTACACAGCCACCAAGTCCTGTGGTTTAAATTGTGTTGTGCCCAACACTTCTCAAAAAATTGTACAACTTGTATCATTCCCTCAGAAACCAAGCCTGCAGCAATATAATCTAACAACCTCTAGCCTAGCATTGAAGGCCACAAAGACCCTTCTAACTACAGTTGTTCTCATCTTGGACTGAGAAGAAAATAGCAAGTGATCAGCCCTAAGACAAGGGAGTCGAAGTGAATATGAAAAAGAATGAGAAGAGACTGGTGGCAGCTATCCCATGGCAGCATGAGTGAAACCTTGGCCTTCAATGGTCTTTATCCCTACCTCATATCCACTTGATCTTTATCGGATTTAAGATTATCTCCCATAAATACTTGCAATTGGCCCTGCTTCTATGTAACCTATTGTTCTTTTGTTTGTAGCATGAGAGTATAATGGGAGCTACAAGGTCAAAGTGTACTTTCCCTAGTCCAAGGCTAGAAGAGGACTAACCCACCTGCCTCTTCTCCCTAGCACTTGAACTAGACTCTGTGGATATCATTTTGGGAGTTAGTACTTTTGCTAGTGTGATGCAGCTATACTACACATTTAATGATGTACCACATACAGACTCTGGAGTATCTTCTCTCAAGTATCACTGATGCAATTAGTCCTTAGATTATAAATTCTGTTACATTTATCTCAGTGTATTATAGGGGACCTGAGGAGCTGAGGGTCTTTCATAAAGCTATTGGCTAAAGTTCTCCCCAGTATGCTTTAGCTTTAGTAAAAGGATTATTTGCTGAGCTTTAGCAGAAACAAAAGTACAACCTCCTCTCCAGACCCTCTTAACCTGCAAGTACACACTTCCCACTACAGATTGAGTCATTGTGAAGAATAGTCTCAAACATTACATTTGTCCCACCAAGTTCACTTCCCATGCAGCAGAGTTGGTGCATGAAGTCACTCTCTGACTTGTCAAACTCTGGAGTGCTTTTTATTCATCCCTAGAATTGTTTTACTAAATTACTTAGAAGATTCTTTCCTTGCCAGCATTGTTTATCCATATATTTTGGCATGGACTTCATGTTGCAGCATATGCCTGTAATTTCTGCTACTGAAGAAAATTTGCTTAAATTGGCATTTCAGAACACAACAGGCTTGAAGGTGATCAAATGTCTGCATTATATTTGGTACCAAACTATGCTGTCTAAAGGATGGCTAAAAATTGGCCTAGGTTAGAAAAACAGAGCAGAATAAAATGTGTTTGTGGATCACTACTTTATATCCCATATAAATCATTTTAGCAAATCCTCTCCTCTCTCCCTCTCACTCCTTTTCTTCTTCTCCCCCATCCTCCTTCTCTCCTCCCTCTTCCTCCCCTTTTCCCTCTCTCCTCCCTTCCTTTTATCCCTCTCCCCTGCTCTCTACTCTGTTTACCCTTGCTTCTAACCCTATCCTCATTCCTCTTTTTTTTTCTCTTTGTACTCCTCCTGTCTTCACTTATCCTGTCATTTCATACTTTCTTGGGCAGCTGAAAATTTTATTTTCACTGTTTTGTGAATCTTATTCTGGTAGCCCTGGGTAAGTGACCAGTAGGTACTATCTTATATGACAAGGTTCCAATTCCAGGTTCCTCACAGATGCAGAAGAGAACAAGACTTAGAACTAGAGAAGAGGGGGTACCAAAGAGTGCCCAAGTATTTAGATTGTAAATACTTTTGCAAGAAGCCATTTTGGCCCAGCATTATTGCTAGTTACTAGGTTGGAACACAGAATGCAGTGAGGGCATTTGAGCTATGAAATGCAAGGTTTATGCAAGATTTCTTGCATTTGCAATATTACCCTAGGCAATCCTGTCAGTTAGCAAAATGGAACTCTGGCCCAGCAGGTGCCAGTCCCAGGAGCTGACACTTGAGTTGGGCCTATAAATACCCCCTGCTGAACCAACCTGGGGGTTTGGATTTCCTTGACCGTATCCAGACACCCAGCTACCCCTGATTTCCCATTGGGACCCTGGAGGGCTTGAAGGGAGGTGGGTGTGGAACATGGGCAGGATTTTAGCTTAGAGTAGCCTAGATTAGACACCCCTAAATCAACTTAACAACTATATCTGTTTAGCTGGTGGATCATATAACATTAGGGCAGTGTTAAATTATCTCTGGCTGAGGGCTGGTTCCCTCAGCCTGACCTTACCTTCTAGGTCCATTGCCAACACTTGCCAGTCGCCCCTAGCAACAGCTTCTCAAGACCCTAAACCTTCTTACCTCAGTTTTCCCTTGCCTGTTAAAATAAATCCCTTAGCCTGAATCTGAGAGTTTCTGTAATTATTATATCATCACCTTAGGCTAAAGGGACTGAGGAAAGGAGAGAATATCAACTAGTTGAGTTTAAAGAAAGTAGTGGACTAAGCCTCCATTGTATCCAGGAAGTTGAGCTTCCCTTCCTGTCAAGTTGTGCTTTCACCCAATAGGAAGGTAGGTACTCCAGCAGGGAGGGGCACCTTAATGGAGCCTATAGCTAGCAGTGAAGATTGATTAGGTTCCACAGCAGAGGCTGCTCATCTCTGACAGCTCCAAAATCTCCTGCTACTGTAGTTACAGGCTCCACGCCCCTGGTGACTCACTTATACCACTACCTCCATATTATTAGTTACGCATTATTCACTTACTACAGCTGGCATGAGACCAAAAGTCAGTTGAGATGTGCCTATAAAAGCAGGAAAACTCAGAACATCAGGATCTCAGTCTTGAGATACTGGTGGGAGGAAAGGGTCATCTCAGGATCATCTCTTAGCTAGGGTTAGGTACCTAAGCTGCTCATAGACTATTCTGTGCGCAACAGCATCCAGCTTAAATCATCAACCAACATCTATAAATCAACATCGATATACCAATCTAAATATCAACAAGATCAACTGTAGAGCAACATCATTGTGGACTGAGATAAACCATCAAGCAATCAGAGTGTCCTGGCCAGGCAGTCTGCCAAAGGGCAGGCTTCAAAATATCAATTGCTTTAGATCTACTGAAGATTTAGCATATATTCAATATGTTAGATAAGGTTTAGGATTCATCCTTAATCCTTCTTTCCTCATCATTCACCCCCAACCTTTTCTTTTAACTTATTTGTTATCATTAAACTAGTTAATACAAAGAAGCCAATACAGACCTGGTTTATTCTTAGCATTCCAATGAGAAGTATGTCAGTTAGAGATTCCCCTGGCAACTATTGAAGGCAACTTTGTAATTACTGATCTTCTAGTTCAACCAACAAATTGCAGTCAAAAACAGAGCTCAGAATTTGTTACTCTTGAAGTCATTATATAATTACTAACTGAGGGAAAAAATCATTCCCTCATTAGTCAGTGGTAGTAGGTGGATCAAGTGGGCTGCTTATTCCTGTTAGCTGATTCACTACATTCACATTCAGCTGCAGGGTCATAAAAGCAGTTTCTGAGTAAACTCATCCTTACCATTCATATAGGAGGTTTCACCAATACCTCCTATTGCTTCACACCTCTATCGCTAGGACTTCCTGGGTTATATAATAATCATTTACAGGTTAACCTAAGGGTCCTTACAGTTTTTGGCAGAGCCAGCTTTTTGGGCACAAGAACCAAAAGATGTTGAGATAGAAAGAAGATAGAAATACATGTTGCATGTATTTTGTTCATCTTTTCCAGTAGCTTTCTCATGTTTTACACGGTATCCCGGGGAGCTTACACACTACACTCTGGGTTCAAACAATTCCTCAATATCTATTGAAGTTAATGCAGCTTTATGATACCTACAAATGGCTCACTGTTAGTCTGGCTGAAATAATTGCCTTCCTACTGATGTGAGGAGGATTATTTATCCTCCTCACAACACTACCAACACTGGGGGCAATGTTACTATCCATCTGTCAAGGCATATGGGCATTTAAAAAACGTATGGGTCACATATGTGGACAAACTACTGAAGACAATAAGACACTGGTTATGGCATTGAAGGAACAAATAAGACAACTAATCGAGATTAATAGGAAAATTAGAGAGAGGCAATAATTAGATGCACACACTATCATGCAATTGGAAATTATTGAGAAACAACAACCTGGCCCATGCAATATTAAACCTGACAACACCACCCAAGTATTTAGACACAAGATAGGAGGACAGACTCAATACAACTGCCAAGGCAAGTTCTCCATTTCTAGAATCAGTACAGAATGGCTGAGTGAGGTCAATAGCTAATGAGATATGATATGAATAATATTAGCTATTGGGGTCTTGAGGATCTTATTTGCTTTGTAAGAGGCATAAGTTTAAAAGTAGGTGTGTAAGCAGGCTAGGAAAAGCCTTAGCTGGAGGTCATGGACATTCTGAATGGAATGCAGGGGAAGGAGGAAGTGGCATATGCCTGAGAAGGACTCCATGGTGGTTGGCACAAACTGTTGCTGACCCTGGGAGATCTCAGAGCTAGGGGAGTTGTATCCAGATTCCCTGGGATCCTGGAGAGTGGTGAAGGCTTACAGCAGAGGACATCAGACCTGCAGAGCAGCACCGAGTAGGGAAGTGGTTTGTGATCTGGTGGACAGCATTGCAAACTTTCTCTCCCTACCTGGATACCTTGGATCACCTGTGTCTGGTGGAGTTGACTCCTGGCATCCTGAAACTATCCCTGGATTAACCGTGAGATCCCAAATAAAGCCACCCTCAGGTCCTCAGCTAAGCTGACCAAACCTGGCTGGAACCAGGTTGGGAGGAATTTTTCCCTTGTGACTCCAGTACAGTTTCTTTGGGGCCCTGTCTTGCTTAGATCATAGGATAGTGTAGTCAAGTCCTTCCCCTGCCCTTGTGGTTTGCCCTTAGCTTTTAGGTGTAGTAAACTCTATTCCCATCCTTAATTTTAGTTTGTCCTTGATTAAATGTGTAGCCTTAACTTATAAACTCTTGCCTTTACTCTGCTGGTTTCCATAGGCCTAGTCTTGGTGCTTCAGAGTAGCAGTTGGACCTAACAGCCAATTCAATAACAGACACCCCTTTGCTGTTAAACTTTAGTCCCTACTTGTGGGCCCCTTCCTGTCATTCCTCTCTCTCATACCCACCTGGACCCATATTTACTGTTCAAGGCACCTTTCCCTGGTTTCTCCCTTAACAGTTTGATACCCCAGATGGCTGGGTAACAGAGAGACAGGCAGGAAGTTTACTCCTGGGCAGCCAGAGTTGGACAGGAAGTCAGGGGAATCGGAACATTCCATGAGGGAGTTCACCCATTGGTGGTGAGCTGAAAGTTCTTAACCAGTGGTGAGCTGCTCAGAACTGCTCACCCCCCACCCCAGGTCATTCATAAAATCTCTGTGGGAAGGCAAAATACTATCAGGCCTGGAGTAGCCCCAGAGAAAGGTTTTTTTTACCATTTTTTTTGTGTTTTGTTCTCTGTGCTTAATTGTAATTGTAATTGTTGTTGGTTATTGTTATTGATTGTTGTTATTAGTTGTTATTAATTATTAATTGTGGCTAATAATACTACCAATTTTGAAAACAACTGGTCAGTTTGGGCCTGCTTACACACCTACTTTTAAACTTATGCCTCTTACAGTTTCATGCAATGGATTGCTGGGTTGCTCCTGTTAAAGCAGAAGGCAAGAAGCAGAGATCCAGGCTAGACATCTGTAATGGGGAAATAGGCTTTAAGAATAGGAAATGTAAATTTAGCCAGGCAGGCTGGCAGGAGCTAAAACTTCCAACCTCCTGGAACATAGCAAGGGACTGAACACAGGACTCTCTCTCTAATGTCAGTTGGGTTTTGAAGGAGTGAGTGAAGTCATAGCCACTGACCAGAGAGCCTGTGAATCTGGGGGTATCTCTGTGCCTTGAGCAACATCTGCAAGAGGAATATATCAACTATCGAGGTCTAGAAGAGCAGGTTGAGAATAGCTGTCTTGTTTGGCGGACAAGCAAGTTACATCATTCTCCCTGACTTCTCTATGGATTACTTGGCTGTTAACTGTGCTCTTAGACTAGCTGATACATTTGAGCAACAGGTCAAGAACATCTGCATGGGAACCCCATTCTTCCCTTGTGTCCTGGCTGCCTGCCTTAGTGTTAGTAAAGGGATTACCCAGACTTCTAACCCTGAATTTATCCCAAAGGTGTTAAGTTTTGTCTGCCCATAGTTATTTATTATAGTGTGACCTCTCCCCACATCTTTTCCCTTTAAAAACATTATTAAAATGTGTTTTATAACTTCCTCTTGTTTCTTTCCACAACCCAAAGGACTCACTATAGCTTAATAGGAAATCCCTGACTGATTTGGTCTAAAGCGATAGTTGCTTTTTAACTGTCACCACTCATTCCCAAGTCCTGTATTTGTAGGTTTTGGTGAGATTTCTAGTGTGTTACTGTATGTTGAAGCAGTTATCCCTTTTCATCCTTCATTCCTCCTTCATCCTTTTTTCCCCTCTCCAAACCCCTGTGTGTTTATTTACCTACTTCACAACATACCAGAGGGCTAAAGAGTTGCATGTTGGTCTAAACTTGGGTATTTCCTAAGAGCAGGCATTTTTATAACCTGAAATCAAGGATTCCCTTAAAAGAAGCCTACTACATAATGCAGGAATGATCACTTTACCAAGAGCTATATGTGTGCCATCTTCAGAAAAAAAGCATTTCTTCTTGTTTCATAACAATTCTCCACATTTTAATGGATCAAATTTCTGATAAAGTTCTCTGGACCTTGATTTTTTTTTTTTTTTTTTTTTTTTTTTTTTTGCATTCTAGGTCTTGGATACTTTCCTGGCGATACTAGGAAATTGTATTTTTTAGAACAGGTTGATTCACAACTCACAATTTGAGAGCTGAAGTAAGGTCTTTAGGTACACATGGGTGGATTCCAAGCCCACATACACACTGACATCAGAATGTGCTTTTATGTAGATTTCTATTTTAAAAAATCAAATCCACTTTATGCCTTTGCACAATCATTCCTAGCACTGGAGACAAGTAAAGCTCTCATCATGGCTAAATCTTGGACCCCATCTCTCTAAAACTTCCCAAAGCATATGGTGACATCAGGAACATTGGATTTAATCTTGAAAGATGAGATAGATGAAGATGAATGGAAAGTACTTCATGTGTATCTAAAAAAGAGCTCCCCAAGTACTAGATTGGTAGCTATATGACTAGAGAAACTGGAGTTTCCCAGTCCTAATTGCATTGCCTGTTCCTCTTTTCTCATTTGATTTAGAAGTCAGATATAAACTGATAGTCAAATTAGGTTTTTTTTTTTGTCTATACTATTCTGTCTCAGATGTCTGATCACTGACTTAGGCAGAGTCTGAATAATCTTATCATTCTAAAAATGCAGCTCTCCCAACTGACTTGCATGTGACTCTTTGTGTGCGTGCATGCGTGCGTGTGTAAAATGTGTGTGTGTGTGAGTAGTTTGTGGTTATAACAAAGGGCTCACCACTCATTGTCACCTTGGAGAGTCAAGAGATTGCAGGTCAATACTGTGTAATGTAACAGCATATTTTCATATAAGAATGCATTCAACAGTACATATTACTGCTTTGAACTTTGGAGAAGAAGAGATTTCATCAGACAAGATGAGAAGATGAAGGATCTGAAGTTGTGATAAGTATGTTGCATACAAGAGAAACATAACACAACACAGCATAAACATAAACATAAACCATCCATCCATCCATCCATGAGAATGCAGAAAAGGGGTGCCTTCAAAGAAAAAAAAAGGCAAGGGTACTGAGGGCTGAGAAGCCCAGAAGCTCACAGCCTGAGCAACAAAGACTACAATGAGATGTGGTTAGAGGTAAGGGATGCTGTTGTCAGGCCTTGCTAGCCAGAGTCTTCTTGTCCAACCAGTTTCATTGTGGCATCTATTAGTCTTCTGCTAAAGAAGAAAAAAAAGAAAAACTCAAGAGCTCATCAGTTCTCTTTCTGCTCTTGCCTTAATTAACCTGAGGAAAATGAAGACACTATAACTTATTAATAGGAGATTAACAGGAGCTCATCCAGAATGGAGGAATAAATGTTCTGCTTTCACAGTGGATTGGACTTTGAGTCAGCAAGGTCAGATTTCAAATACTGCTTCTGCCAATTGTCCACTCTGTGACTGAAGTAAGGTTTTTTGGCTTCTCTAACCCTGAATTTCCTCATCTGTAAAATAAAAGGGTTGACTTGATAGCCTCTAAAGTCCCTTCCAGCTCTAAATCTATAATCCTCTGATCCTAGAATCCTCTGAAATTCTTCCCCCTGCTCCCCAAACTTTGCTTCATATTTGATTCTCTTTGGCTGACCTGGGTAGCTCATGTTTCATTTATTTAAATATCCCCTTTCTCGCTGTATTTTTATTGCCATTCATTGGTAGGAGAACCTAGCTTCTGAAGTATGTGGGGAAAACTATATTAATGTACTATATTGTTATTGTTGGTGTATAATTTTGGTTTTGTTTGGTAAATACCCATAATACAATACTACAAATAGTACTAGCACATTGTCAAGTGTATTAAAGCTAAAATGGAAGAGATGGTGGATAAATTTATAATGTTGGTATGGAATTTGTTGTGGGGTACTTTTTTTTTGTTAATGGTATCCCAAAATACATCAAGTTAGGCCTAAATCTTGAAAAAGTAAAGCCAATATGGGCGATTACATTACTAGATATGGTGGCACACATACCATTGATTTTATTTTGTGGATATATTGTATATAGGATGTGCTGGTTGTTAAAATACATGTTATATGCACTTATAGTATTGGTATCTTGGTGGTACAAGGAATCTGATTTAAAGTTAATGTTACGTTTGATACAAATTCAGATCAACAATATGGAAGAGTACATAAAGCAACAAAGGTTTAAGGACACTAGTTATGGTCTGGCTCAGCATATATCCATAATGAAATGGATAATGTAGATATATCTAAGGCTGATTTGGAACAGAAAATACTGAATAAAGGGGGAAGACTGGTTAACCTTTTGCTGCTACATGACCTTCCAGTAATGAGGGATGATGGGATTTTTCATGTGAGACAGCATACTAGATTTAGGATGGAGGATGTGGAGAACTTGAAAAGGAAAATCCCAAACTTTCATGACAACGCTGGCAAATTTATTAAAATCTTTTGTGCATTTGTTAAAGCACATGACCCAGATTTTGAGGACTGTTAGTATGTTCTAAGGGAGATCTTATCTAATAATGATAGAAACAAGTTTGTGGAAGAAACTAAAAATACTGAAGGGATGACACCATGGCCTGGGAGGAGCTGGATCTAAATTCAGTTTCTATTTACAGAATGCTCAAATAGGCAAGGAAATCACTAATCAAGGTGATGGAGAAAAATTCGAGGCACCCTAACGCTTGGTCAAAATCTGAGAAAGTAAGGCAGACCAATCAAGAGACACCAGCTACATTTTTAGATAGAATCATCGAAGCTGCCAAAATTTACTTGGGCCTAAATGTCCTGGAAGATACCACCATTGAGCATGTTAAATGTATAGTTGTGAAAAATACTATTCCCCAGATGAAGTTTTTCAATAAGAATTATCCAGATTGGGAACTTCTTAGCCTGGATGAACTGAAACAAAAGGCTACCTATGTTTTTGCTCATGAGAAGGACAAAAGGAATGATGAAAAGGATGCAGTGATATTATCTAGTTTGTGTTTCTGTGTGTGTGTATAATAGGAAAAAATAAAATATTTAACATATAAGCTATTTTAAAATATGTCCACAGAAAAAACACAACTGCTTTTGAAATTATTGAGTACAGTACCAGTCTGGGCCTCAATAAATGATATTAAATACTTATTGTTAAAATTCCTGCTCCCAAAGCAGTAGACAAGAATGAACTGGGACCAATGATTTTAAGCAATGCTTAATGGGTAATGAATAAGCAGCAGTAAAGCTGTGGAAGGAAGTTTTCAGCAGGTAGGAACTAGAGAAAGATACTCACTAATTCAGTTATTTCTAGCATGTCCTCTGCCTCATTATCCTCTCTGGGACAGGATAAAGGGCTTCATTCTTCATGCCTCTTTGGGGCAATCACAATAATTAAAATTAAAAACAAAATCACACATTTAGGATCACCTGAAGGACAGATTTGGGAAAGAGTGATTTTGTCTACAAGAAGGTAGAGGTCAGTGAGATAGTTTTTCTCTTTAGCCAAATACCACCTTCTGCCCTATCCCCATACATTAATGTACAACAAACAGTGGTAGAAGTAAGGCTCAGGGGACTGAGGATTAAAAACCCAACTTTCTGAAGCAACCAGGAGAGAGGTCTGTGCCATTAGCTTGGTGAGGCAGGAGACATATGTAGAGTGCAAAACCATCTCCAGGCAGGTACCAGGATATCAAGCTGGAGAAAGAAAAGACCCTCTCTTGGCCCTTCCCTCAGTCTCAGAGGAGGTGGGTACGAGCTCCTGTGGTACTTCCTCAATTTCTCCCTTCCCTCTCTGCCACAGCTTAGTGCTACTTTCTCTTTCTCCTTTTGCAGTTTACACCTGTACTGATAATTTTTTCCTTCCTCAGCTCTTGAAGTCCCCACTCCCTTCCTATCTCGTACTAGACTCTCAAACTCTCTCTCTGGTTCTGAGAAAGCTCTTTCATTGACAAAGTCTTTTCTTTATCTGAATGGTAGTGGAAAGGCCCATCATTGTTAAGGAGCATAACTCCTTTGGAAAGGGAAAGGCTCTTGGTTTTGTAGGTGTAATTGGATTAGTGAGTTATGGAGTGATTTGCTATGGATTAGCGTTCTTATTGGGGAACTTATTCTGGCAGATTAGCAGAGTTGCCGAAAAACACAGGTAAGAAGAAAAACATCATTGAAGCACTTTTTAAATTTCACAAAGGAGCACAGATACAAGGCCAAAAGAAAACTCTGACCTACAAGACGGTTTGGAAAGTCAAAAATTGAATTTAGTATGTACATAAAATGTCAAATCAAACATATATAATACAGATTTTCAATTTCATGTGCTATTTCCCTTTTGGGATTCAATTTTGGATAAGAAAATATTAATTTTATTTGACATGTTTATATATATATAAGCGTGTAGAAAAGAGAGAGAGCACTTGAGAAGTAAGCAGATTCTCTTTGTTCAGAGGCTAACTTAGATTGTTTGGATTGTGTGTAAATTACTTTCACGTCCTTTGCTGATCTCTAAAATGAAAGATGATTCAACTAGATGACACTGAGGGTCCATTTTCTACCTTTTCCAAAGGTCATTTCCACCAGATTCATTGCAACAAAACTGTTGAGTTTGTTTTTTCTCATAATATACTGAATATCTTTAAGGTACATTAACTTTGAGATTCTAGGTCATTTTTCAACTTTGAAACTCTATCCATTAGCACATCAGTGTTTTAATTGAATCGAGTTGAGCAGGGTCAAAATGTGCTTTTAGTGAGATGAGTGCATTATTCTCAAAATGAGCATTTGACTTACCCCCACCACACCCCAATATTCTCAAGGCAAAAACACCCAACTAATACTCCAACTTGGGAAAGGGATGTGGAAGGCTAGTTTATTGCCTTTTGTTGACTGTTTATCTAAAAGGCTCATGGACAGGTCTGGGAAAAGGAACTGATAAGACAGAGGGTCCCCAGTTTAGGGGCAATAAACAGCTCAGTTGCTTCTTTATTTCTTAAGAATGTTAAAAGGAATGTTAAATGTAACTCTTCCTTTGTGTACTTTGGCACCTCACCATTCTCTGAACCCGAGTTAGAGCCCATGTGTTGTAAACTATAAGTCAAGGCCCCAAGATGGGAGCTTGACAGGACAAAGGGAGGGCAAAGTAGGAGGATCTTGTGATTAGGGACCTATGTATTGCCTGTCTGTGACTAGCCTATTTGTACTTCTCAGCCCAAAGCTGCAGTGTCTCCTTTCATGAAAGGAATAAACTACTGCTTTTCTTCACTCTCATTTTCTGATTCCAGTTTTGTTTATTTAAGTAAATGGAGAATTCCTGCTGGATTTTATCCCACACAGTTGGGGCCTCATCTGGGATTCCTAGAACTGTAGAAAGTCTCTGTTCCCTCCTTCAGTAGTTGTAGGACCCATCTGCCAGTGATTTTGGCCACTTAGGGGAAGGGGGTAGGTGGTCTGTGAGCCTCTGCCACCTTCCAAGCCTGAAGAGATAAGAGGCTAAGAGTAAATAGCAGAGAAGATTTGGACCAAAAAAAAAGCTGTGAAGAGGGTTGTGCAAGTGTGCACATGGGCCCAGATGGAGGGGAAGTTTGGTCTAAACCCTAATCTCTGAAAAGTTCTCCTGGATGTGAGTGTTTAAGATGCGTCATAGATGCAGGGCAAGTTTGGAGCCCCTGAGTATGTGGTTTTGGTATACCCACATGGGACCCAACCAGAAAAGGGTTGAGGGGACAGTTGTATGTGTGAGAGATATCCAGGGGAGTGGAGCAGAGCAGAAGGGGGCTCTCTTGATCGAATGACCCTACAGCATCTCAAGTCTGTTGAGAATTTACAATATTGAAATACTCTGGGCTAGATCATGGGATCTCTTAAACTGAGAAGGCCAGGGGTGAATGACTAATATTAATTTTTTCTGGCTTGCAGTTATCTTAAATGGAATAAGTATGGAGGTGGACAATCTGGGATGCAGTTCACCAAAATTCTTGGGCTAATGAGTCCAAGAGTACATGAATTGGGGATTTACTGCTGGGAGGGATTTGACAGAGTTCTAGATATCTTGATTCTCAAACAAGCAAACACTGAGAATGGGTCAAAGGATTTCAATTAAAAAGGACAGCAGAAATGAGAGAAGAAATTTATCACAGGTACCAGTGAATAGTCCATTGGGGATTAGATTAGGATCTTGGGATAGTTTGCCCAAATATAAGAATAAGGATAAAAAAAATAATGATAAAATGCTGTTGGTGTGTATGGGAGGGATTTCCTCTCTGTAAGAGTGTTGTTTTTTTGGCTGAGGTTTGGATCCTTGGAAGACTGGATATGTCAACTTTTAAATCTTTATGTTAATAACAAGCAGCTCCTAAATGAAGAAGAGTGTGCTTATGAGATGCCTTCTGGCTGCCAGAAGTGGGAACTTTTGTTCTAAAAGGGAAAAAGGAGAAGAAAGTGTTGAAATCATGCTGGGAGAATGAGGACAAAAATTCATGGGGATCCCCTTGAAGCTCTTCCTCCTCCCTATATTCCAGTTCTGGCTCCTCATCTTCCTCCACAGTCTCCTCCTCTTATTCCTCAGGTATCAGCACCTTCACCTGAGGAGAGCTCAGCCTCCCTACCCACTCCTTAGAGACTCCTGTGTCAAGAACTTAAACAGCTAATAGAAAATCAGAAAAATCTGCCCCCAGGGAGGGGGTAGTGAAGCAGTACCCATTAAGGGAGATCCCATTAGGACAGAGGATCAGATTTGAACCAGTTTAATTGATTCCTTTGTCCTAATATATAACTGGTCTGTGATGGTGTCTATACTGGACCATCTTTTCTCAGGAGAACAAGGTCAGATTAGACGAGCTGCTATGAGAGCTTGCGATTATGAGCACCCCATAGCCCAGGGTAGACCTAGGGGCAAGCAAAAATTTCCACTCCAAGACCCTAATTGAGACCACAATAACCCAACCCATCAAGAGAACATGAGAGACCTCAGGAGAATTATCATTCAGGGCCTAAGAACAGTCATGTCCCAGAATCAGAATCTGAATAAGGTGTCTGAAGCAAACAGGAGAAGAATGAAACCCCTGTTAACCTTGATTTGATTGAAATCTTGAATCTTGAATTGATTGAAAGATTTGATGACCAGATACTCTGGCGTAGATGTAACTGGCCTCAAAGGAGATGGCCTCCTAAGAACCTATTTTGTAACTTTCTTGGCTAAGTATTAGCAAGAAACTCCAAAAGTAGGTAGAGGGTTGAGCAAATAGATCATTAGATGAGCTATTCCAACAAAGCCAACAGTTATTTGTGAGGAGGGAGGATGACAAAAGAAGGGAGCAGATTAAGGTGATGTTCCAGGGTATGAAACAGCAGCAAGATGGACATGCTGAGTTACTGTTTACAGACTGTGTAGATGGTTGCAAAAGAATCACAGGAGGGAGAGCAGAGTAAGAAAGGAACGACCCCCAGAAGGAAAGGAGGAAACAGCCATTTTGAAAAGCTCCAGGGAACAGCGTGCACCCACCTTGCTTGTTATAACTGTGGGGAAGTGGGACACTTGAAAAGAAATTGTCCTGAGAGACAAAAAGAACAGAAGGTCTTCTCTCTCACTTTTTTGAGGACACCCACCCAAAGTCCTTGATAACAGTGAGAGTGGGGGATCAGGAAGCCACCTTCCTGATAGACACAGGAGACACTAGATCCTCCCTAATTATACTGCCCTCAGGAGCTAGGCTTAGTAACAAAGAGAACTTGCTGTGGCTCAGGTGAAAAGGGAAAATTTTTCCTGTTCCCCTCACTCAGCCAATGATTGTAGGACATGCATAAAAAGAAACAATTGAGAGGGCAGCTGAGTGGCTCAATGGATTGAGAGCCAGGCCTAGAGATGGGAGGCCCTGGGTTCAAATGTGACCTCAGACACTTCCTAACCATGTGACACACTGGGCAAGTAAGTCATTTAACCTGCATTGCCTAGCCCTTACCACTCTTCTGCCTTGGAACCAATACACAGTATTGATTCTAAAATGGAAGGTAAAGGTTTAAAAAAGAAAAGAATGATTTTTCTGCTGTACAACCAAATGGTCATTATTGTAAGAAAAACCCAAACCCTGTCTCCCCCTCCCACAGATCTGGGAGTATGGGGAAGAACAAAATTTATTTAACTGTTTGTTGTCTGTCTTTGTAAATCCGTTTTGTCGTGTGCACACAAGTGGGAGGTTGGGGGAAAAAAACTGTGATTTATTTGTTAACTATGTCTGTCTGTCTCTCTCTTTGTATTCCTGATTTTGGGACAGGTTTGGAAGACAAGAAAGTGAGTTAAGAGGTTAGAAAAGGAACTTATGTGTGAATTGTGAGTTACTTAAACACTAAGATAGCTTAACTAAATGAAAAGAAATTATTCATTAGGTTTTACACCCTCTGTTTTAGGAAAAAAAGAGGCAGATAAAAAAGATCTGTTCCACACCTCCCTTTTCTTCTCTTCTGGTCATGGAGAAGGAAGGTGGGAAGAAGGACAGAAAGAGGTGTTTGATCTCTCAGTTGGATTTCCTAAACAGCGTTTATTTCAAAGTTAGAATATGTACCTATGTGGTTTTGAAAAATAACATCTCAGTTCTGAAAGACACTTGTTGAACCGAGCGAAATGAACATAAAGTTTCAAAGTTTCAATACTGAAAATTGTCCATGAGGTTTATAAAATTACAGAAGACTTTTTATTCTGTACCAATCGAGTAGTGGTATAGCATGCTATTATTACTGAGATTTAAAGTGAACGAAATGGTTAAAGGATTTAAACTTTTAAATATCAGGAATGAGTTTTCATCTGAGTAAATTAAAGTTAAGAGTTGACTTAATTGTCTTAATATTGGAAATAGGTAGCCAGTCTGTCAGAAAGAGTTTGCTTTAAGATTAACAAGCAGCTAAATAATAAACAGATGAAAAGCAAATTCATAATAATTACAGGCTTTTTAAAGAAGTGCAATGATTCAGTAACTTAATAGCATCAAAATTTAGTACTAGCTTTTTAGAAGAGGTGATGAAATACTAAAATTTTGTGTAATTTAGGAAAGTGCTCACAAGTGAAATTGCAATGAGCATTGAAAAAGAAAAGGTTTCAAGCCTGTAAATTTGAAATAGAACATGTATCAGTACTTTGGAATACTGCTAAATGACTTAGTGTTATCTGGACTGCTACTAAAGTATGTACTTTTCAGATAAGAACAATTTCATTCTTTGAATGTAATTTTCATTTAATCATAAATGGTTTATGAATTTACATTGTGGACTAAATTAATGTCTGAGGCGAGTTGGATAACAATGTGCTAAATGACTAATTAAATTAAAAATAATACCTGGTGGAATGAAATTTATTTGAATAATGCTGGTGAAAAGAAAATAGAATGTAAGAGGGTTTTGGATATGATTGGATATGGATAGAATATGAAAGAAACAGGTTGTTAAGGGACTTTAATCAGAGTGTGGGGCTTTTAAGTCAAGTCTGTTGAGAGGAATGTCATATGTAAGTTTCAAGCATATAGGTAGGGTATGTGAGGAATAAAAAAGTAAAAAAAGTTCTATTTTGCTTTGAGCAGAGGCTTTGAAGGAAAAAAGTGAATGTTTTAAAAGTAGGAAGTTTTAAGCAATTCTACAGTTGTTTTCACTGGAATTCAAGAACTATCTCATTTCCCCACTATCAAAGAGGAGGGACAAATCTCATGGCCCTGAGCACTCTCAAAGAAGTAAATAAATTTATAATAGATGAGAAATAAAGTCTTTTCAGTTAGATCTATTATCAAGTCCATGGGGGCTAAAATAGTAAAAGAAAGCATAAAGAATATACAGAATAGATATTTACTTTATGGGAAAGTTAAAAAGAAAAATATTTTATCTGTAAACTTGCATGGCTTTAAGAAGTCATTAATGTAGGCAAAGCAATCAGCTCTGTAAAACAAAAAGCTTGTTTGGATTGTGGAATTTCAGAATAATGGAATTGAATTAGTGAGAAGGTAAATTTCTCTGAGCTGCAACTGGTGAGATTTGCCATTTAAGTTAAAAGGCTGTTGGAATCTCAATTGATATTATTATGAGCTTGGAATTCTGGTATAGCTATCTGATGACTGATCCACCCATCAAGAGAAAAGCTACAAGGCACTCAGAGGACAGATGAAAATCCTAATAAGAGTTGGAAAAACAGTCTCAGCCTGAGCTAGAATAGGGTCCTCCTGACTTCATAAGACCCACCAGATTCTGATGATAGTTATGGCATGAACCATTGAAAGCTCTGGCCTGTACATAAAGTCAGATAGTGTTAAGTCACTCCATGCCCTCCATAGCCCTAAAGGAACCAATGAGAACAATTATAACCTTTTCCTTGCTTTTTCCTTTTATGACAAATTCCTATAATCAGCACAATGCAAATTGTAAAATAAAAGTGTAAATGTTCAATTTCATAAGCAACCAAGTAAATCGATAGTTGAAGGTTAGAATTTCTCAAGTGCTAGCTAAGGCGGGGTTTGTTAATCAGTGATCCGTATTTGCTGACAGACCTCCAGTTTTAATTGACCATAATTGGAGCTTGAATCTTAGGCTAAAAACAATGGCCCAGAACTTTCTGTATCTTTTACAGAACCTGGGGTAGAGAAATCTATCTGCAAAAGTGTTGTTATTCATGTGTTCATAAAAGTGTTGAGATCTGCCTTACAAAAGATTCTAGCAGGAACTTCTTAAGGATCTCTTCAAGCAACTTGGAACAAAGGAAGTAAATTTCCTGAGAAGACCCATCCCTGACAATCAGAAGATGATTTCTAAAGATGGGGTTTGTTGGCTATGGGGATGTTATCCAAGTGTAAGGAAGTCTGTTTAATCAATGTCATTAATTGCTATTGTGCTGATTTCCTCTGTTTCTATGAGGAACTTTGTTCATAATTCCCTGCTTAAATAGTTGGGAATATGTAAATAACTGTTACATACAAAATAGATGATAATGGGAAAGTGATGAAGGAGATTGCCAAAGGTATTTGTAAAACTGCTCATGAACCAGTTTAGAAGTGGTTTTCCCTAATTAGTGGGGCATTGGTTATCCTGGTTGAAAATAAGTCAGTTAAAACAACTTGGATTCTTTATAATTTGTGCATTAAGCAGCCTTCTAATTATTCCCTGCCTAATTCCTTGCCTTATGGAGCCATTGAAAACCTGCAGTTGATTGCTACACAATAGAAGAATTCAGAAAGGAAGGAGATTACAACAGCTCAGTATATCTAGATTTAGAGAGGGAAACTGAGGCAAGTAAGAATAACATATCTCTGAAAATAAAAGAAGGGGGGATTGAGTGAGGTAGAATTAAGTGCATTATTCTCAGAATGAGCATTTGGCTTACCCCCACCACACCCCAATATTCTCAAGGCAAAAACACCCAGCTAATACTCCAACTTGGAAAAGGGATGTGGAAGGCTAGTTTGTTGCCTTTTGTTGACTGTTTATCTAAAAGGCTCCTGGACAGGCCTGGGAAAAAGAACTGATAATACACAGAGAGCCCCCAATTCAAGGGCAATAAACAACTCAGTTGCTTCTTTATCTCTTAAGAATGTTAAAAGGAGTATTAAATGTAACTCTTCCTTTGTGTATTTTGGCACCTCACTATTCTTTGAACCTGAGTTAGAGCCCATGTGTTGTAGACTAAAAGTCAAGGCCCCAAGATGGGAGCTTGACAGGACAAAAGGAGGGCAAAGTGGGGGGATCTTGTGATTAAGGACCTATATATTGCCTGTCTGTGCCTAGCCTATTTGCCCTTCTCAGCCCAAAGCTGGAGTGCCTCCTTTCATGAAAGGAATAAACCACTACTTTTCTTCACTCTCATTTTCTGACTCCAGTTTTGTTTATTTAAGTAAGTGGAGAATTCCTGCTGGATTTTATTCCACACACTATGAATCTGAGTGCTGCATAGTTGCCTTTCAGTGAAATTCATTTCCTTATTCCTTAGATTCCTGTGTTCCTTCCTCAGCAAAGGTAGAAGTTCCTAAAGTAAACACTTTAACAAGGGTTACTGTCATTCATGCTTCCTGAGGATCCTATAGAAAAACTATAGGAGGCTGAAATACAGATCTTTGCTTTCAGCAAAAATCCCAGTGAGTGGGATAAAAAGAACAGGCACCCAGTGCCACCCACTCAAAATCAATCAAAGAATATTTGGAGTCAGAAAAAAAAGAGAGTAAAGAAAAAAATCACACACTTTTGTTTCACTCATCAGAGCAAGGGAAGTGGTGTCAAGAAAAATGATTTCCATGATGGCTACCTCCTTTCCCATCCCCTATCCCCAAGTCCAACTGGAGTCAATGAGCAACTGGCCTTGCAGAGTATGACTAAATCGTACTAGAGATGGGAAGCATGAAACCAAAATAATGTATAGTTCGAGTTGTGTTGTAATTCCTAACAGTCCTTACAAATGTGTACAATTTATGAAGCTTTCCCCAGGAAGGAAAAAAATTCACTTAGTCCTGAATCCATAGGACCAAATCTGTCCCACTAAAATCTAACAATCTCTGTCCTGGCTTTGGCAGTGACCAAGACTGTGAGAACTGTAGATCTTATCCCAGTTTAGGAAGAGAGGAATCTAACATTGCTTTTTGTCCTACCCTCTGCATCCTTTGTTGATTTAACTAGCCTCCCTTCTTTATCTGAATAGTGACAGTTGTTTAATAGTTTGTGTTAATAGTGATAAGAATGGCTGCCCCTTTTCCCAGAGCTCTGGTAGCACAGAGCTCCTCCACTGAAAGAGAGGTATAAGCCTGTTGGTCTAGAGAGAAAGTATTATGATTCTAGTGACTTAGCTGGGCATTGATCTTCCTTTTGGTGGCAGTTGGTTGACAGTTGGTGCAGGTGGTGGGAGGGAATGATTAACCCCTTCTATACAAGTTCTATCCCATTTTATGGGCATGGGGGATGGGCTTAAAGTAGGACCACTGAAGAACTGGGAAGGTCTCTGTTATTCCTGGGAGTGTTGACCACAGAATCCATGGTAGTCTCCTCTCTTTTAGCTCTTAGATCTGAAGGGGAAATGGTAGTCAAGGTAATGGTAATGTCCTCCATACAATATGTCCTTTCTTATCCTCAGGGAACCTTGATGCATCAATGAGTCTGCCTGAGCGGTGGCCATTAGTGTATGTAGTTACAGGGATTGTGGGTTTCTTCTCCATTGGATATGCTAAAAGTATATTTTTCTTATGTTTTCACAATATACCTAGGATGGGCATAGACATTGTTTTATGTATATTTTAGGGAAGTTGAACATTTCTGCAATATCTTATATTTGTGTTTGATATTCCATAATTTTTCCATAAATTTATATTTTAGTAGAATTTCCTAATAGGGCTATGTGGAATGAAATTAAATGCATAATTCTCAGAGTAACATTTTCTAGTAACCCTAATATTTGGGGGGGCTCTAATGAAGAGTCAGCATCTCCTTGCAGGACAGGATTGCCCTACCCTCACCTCTAACACAAAAGCTTTTGGCCCCTTAGGCCTGAGTGAGACAGAAATAGCTGTATCTTTCCATTAAAAGGAGTATTAAGACTTTTTCCTTTAAGTTTCCCCCTTAAGTTGATACCTGTGTGGAGTGGAATTTGGGGGGAGCTTGCACCCACAGAAAGCACTCTAATGAGCAGATGAGAGACTTGAGAAGATGCTGGCAAAGAAAAGGGTGTGGGGAAAAGGAGGGGAAGGGATTCTGCCCACACAATCTGCTTGCTAAGGGCAAAAATATCCTCTCTCCTTCTAGTTTCAATCACAGAGTTTTATAATAATCCTGACACAAGATTCTCTTTTTCTCTGTTCAATCCCACAGAAGGTGGGGCTATGATATTTCAAGTCTTTTGTGCATGATTTTTAAAATTTCAAAATACCCATGACTGTCATGAGATTCTCAGCCTAGGACAGTAAAGATACAATTAAAATTCACTGTTCTT
Source organism: Gracilinanus agilis (assembly GCF_016433145.1). Classification (NCBI taxonomy): domain Eukaryota; kingdom Metazoa; phylum Chordata; class Mammalia; order Didelphimorphia; family Didelphidae; genus Gracilinanus; species Gracilinanus agilis. The sequence continues at coordinate 373,684,410 of NC_058132.1, forward strand.
TATTCCTTCACTTCATCTCATAGTTCTTCCTAGGCTACAGCTAAACTCTTCTCAAGGTTTTTTAAAAAGGGTCAGGAAAATTAAAAATTTTAGGAGGGGGGTGCAGCTCTATTCTAAGGAATAGTAATAGTAAGGGGTCTTGAAAATTGGAGTTACAAGCCAAATACTACTCTGAGAATTACAAACTGAATTTCATCATACAGGACCCCAATGATTTTAGGAACTAGTTAGCAACTAGAGTCTAGGAAACCTTTTCTTTTAAAATCCTCAGTCCCCTTTCTCTAAAACAAACCATTTTTGCAAGCCTCCACCACTTTGCCAGCCTCTTGCTGTCTCCCCTTAGTTCCTCTCATAAACCCAGGCTACTTTAAAAGCCCCCTGTGAAATTCTGAGAGAGGATCAGTGATGCAATGAGAAAGACCAAAACAGCTTTGCCAAGCAGAGAAAGTGTATGAATTAGCGACTTAATGTAACCCTCCCTTGCTTGTTCATCCAGCCTGGCACCAAAAGTATCAGAAAGTGTCCTCAATTGTTTACCTTGTAAAACACATTGTAAAACACATCTGACCCCAAACTTTTGACTATCCCTAAAACTGTTGCCTTAAGAGACATAGTTTCATAGTTCCAGGGGATGTTGGAATCCATCAGGGTGGCATGATGACAAGATAAAAGATAATGAATGAAACAAAATACAAATTATGCCATTTGTAAGATTTAAATTAATATCAAATAGCTCCAAGTATTATATTTTATACATTTTACTAATAATCACTTAAAGTAGAGGAGAAAAGTATAACCTGAGTAAAAACAAGTTTACCAGCAGGCAAAAGCAGAAGAACGAGAGGGGCATAGTTACAGAAACCTTGTCTCCAAAACCTAAGGACATAACATGAGGACAAAAGTGGAGTTCTGGGAAATGAAGTCCTGGGGTATAGAATTCTAATTACACATATTTGAACTAAGAATTGTTTTTTTCCAAAACTTGAGTTTTTCTGACTGTTCATGGACAATGTCTTGAGCGTTTAGCTTAAGGGAGTGTTCCAACTCTTGTGTAACAATTTAATAAAGCATCCCATCATGGCTTCCTTTTTTTAAATTTTGGGTGCTCTGGGGGTATAGTCCAAAATTAGGGAACCCCACTTTTTATCCCAAATGAGCTACAAAGGTAAAAATGCATATAAGATGAAAAAAATCTAGCAATACAAGGCAATAAATTTTAAGTTGTAAAATTACTATTTGTGATTTTGGACACATATATTTGTGGAAGATATCCCAGAATTATAACCTGGATATGGACTTGATATAATTTCTCTAAAAAAAGCCTCTTTTCTCTGTTTCTTCAGTATTGGAGGTCAGGTTCTTTCTGTATTAAGAGCCACTCACTACCACTGTGAACAGAATAAAATGATTTTAACTTTTCAAAGTAAAATTGTTTTTTATATTTTTCCTTCCTAAAATTTTTAAAAAATAATTTCAATGATGATTGCATTTTCTTTTTTTATTATTATTTTTAAACCCTTAACTTCCATCTTGGAGTCAGTACTGTGTATTGGCTCCAAGGCAGAAGAGTGGTTAGGGTAGACAATGGGGGTCAAGTGACTTGCCCAGGGTCACACATCTGGGAAGTGTCTGAGGTCAGATTTGAACCTAGGACCTCCAGTCTCTAGGCCTGGCTATAAACCCAGCTGCCCCCTAATGATTGCATTTTCAAACTGATGTCTTATTTTCAAATTATTCCTAATGTGACTTTTTAAATCCTATGAATTATTTTTAAAATATTTAATTTCCTTTCAGTAGCTCAAATGACTGCCCTGCACCAAAAAATCTCTTTTAAGTTTTAATTTCAAATGAAACATGCAATTTCTTTAGCTGGGGATACTTTGTTAAATATATCTTGTACATGTCTATTCAGTGATTATATTAGGATATTTTAAACTTCCTTCTACCATTTGCAAACAAATTTCAAGATCATTCATTTAAAGCTAAAACTAGTCTATGAAAAAGTATTTATCCAGGGCTTATTATATGCCAAGCACCCTTCTAGGTGATGAAGTTATAAATACAAAGAATGAAGCAATCATACTTCTTGAAGACCTTAGAGTCTAATGATGATGAAAAAGTCAAGTAAGCACATACACATACAAATATATCCATTTAAATATAAATATATACCCACAATACATATAAATACAATAAATGCAATTGGGAAGAAGGGCATTACTATTTGGGAGGATGAAGTTGAGCTTCATGTTAAAAGTGGTGAGTGAGATTTATCTTGAAGAAGGAATTCTGTTAAGCATAAGTTATCAGGAAGTATATTCTAGTTATGGGGGACAGATAGCACAGAAATGTTACAATAGAATGGCCTATGTGAGCAACAGAGAGAAAACTAAGTGTCTGCATCCCAGAATGTAGCAAGTGGAGCATTGTTCAATGACACTTTTGAAAGGTGGATTGATCATTCTGGAAGGCAATTCCGAAGTATGCCCAAAGGGTTTTAAAAGAATGCATGCTCTTTGATTCAGCAATGCCACTACTAGGTTTGTAACCAAAAGAGATAATAAAAAGTGGTCCTACAAAAATATACATAGCTGTACTCTTTTGATGGCAAAAAAAAAAAATTGGAAAACAAGGGTATGCCCTTCAATTGGGGAATAGCTGAATAAATTGTGGTATATGCTGGTGATGGGATACTATTGTGCTCTAAGGAATGTAGAACTGCTTGATTTCTAAACTGGAAAGACCTCCATGAACTGATGTGGAGGGAAATGAACAGAACCAAGAGAATATTGCACACAGAAACTGAAACATTGTGGAGTGATCAAACATAATCGACTTTGCAATGCAATGATCCAGGGCATCCAGGACATCCAGGATCTGAGGGACTTATGAGAAAGAATGCTATCCAAATCAAGAGAAAGAGCTGTGAGAGTAGAAATGCAGAAGAAAAACATATGATTTATCACTTGTTTATATGGGTATATGATTTGGGGTTTTGGTTTTAAAAGGTTACTCTATTATAAAATTGAATAATATGGAAATAGGTATCAAGTGATAACACATGTATAACCCAGTAGAATTGCTTGCAGCTTTGGGAGGGAGGAAGGAAGAGGGAAGGGAGAGAACATGAAAATCCTGTAACCTTGGAAAAATATTTTAAAATTAACTAATTAAAGAAAGGTGAGTTTGAACCAGATTACTTAAAACTTTAAACTTTAAAGGAATTAATTTTTTTTCTAATAGGAGTACCAAGCTACTGAGAGTGATTGAATAGAGGAATAGCAGTATCAAATATTAAAGAAAATCACTTAAAAATAAAATTGTGGAGGATGGACTCTTGAAAGTCTCTTCTGGGGGGGGGGGGGGCAGCTGGGTGGCTTAGTGGATTGAGAGCCAGGCCTAGAGAAGGGAGGTCCTAGGTTCAAATCTAGCCTCTGACACTTCCCAGCCGTGTGACCCTGGGCAAGTCACTTGACCCCCATTGCCTCCCCTTACCACTCTTCCACCTATAAGTCAATACACAGTATTGGCTCCAAGACAGAAGGTAAGAGTTAAAAAAAAAAGCACTTTTAATTTTCTATTCTGCCTTATTTCTCTGACACTTACTCTCATAAGAGCATAACTCTAGGAAACAGCTTAGAATCAGGCAAACAGTAGAAGTAAACCTGGGAGAAATTTTCTCAAGGTGGAGAAATATTAAAATTCTAAAAAGGCAAAATTGTTAGATGGTTTTATTATTCTGTACTTATCCAATGAAAATGACTTAACCAATACTTATTTCAGTATGAGAAGACTCATATTTATAATGAGGTTCTATCTGAAACCTATCTGAACCTATCTGAAACAAAATTTCATAATCTGTGCATCTTTTCTGTCCTTACTTTTATTCCTTGAAAATCCATTATTTAGGTACTACTATGACAAAGCAAAGGAATGGAATATAACTTCAGAACTGTTAGTTAAAAAGTCCTGGTTTGTACTTTTTTCTGCTCTGAGTTTGTTAGTAGTTTTTGTCTTCTCACTATCAAACTACTGGCTTAGTTTAGATTATTTTAGAGATTCATCTTTAAAGATGACATGTTGCTATTGATGGAAATGGGCAGTGGTCAATAATAGGAACAAGACCCTCATATTCTGAAATCTTCCATCTCTCACCAGTTAGCACTAGTTAAACATCAACTGCAAGACTTGTAGTTTCAGCATTAATCAAGCATGAATTACAGATTAATCAGTTACCCATTCTGTGTACTGGATCTGTAATATTATATACTGGACATCAGCTTTGTGCCTAATCTGTTTTATTAATTGCTCATATTGTTCTTTACTTTAAAACTGTATATAATTGATTACCTAGTGTTTCTCCAATATATTGAGTCTCCCCCTATATTTGCATTCCAGAAAGTCAACAAGACCTCTCCCACATTGACAAATGATAGCAAGGTGGACAATAGAGAACATAGAACCAGCACACTTGGGACTCTGGCATTCCAAAAGAATCCCCCAAACTTGCACATCCTCCTTATTCCCATTGATATACATCTCAAACCCCCAAACCTCCACCTGAATTTGGCCATACCCATTTTCCAAGGTTTTTGGGAAAAGTGAAGTTTTCTTTGGAATGGGAGACAGTCACCCTCCAGACCCTAATAAATATGCCATCCCAGATCCATGGAGAGAGTAGGCTGTTACCCTCTGGCTGAGGCTCCTACTCCACACATGTTAATGCTACTCTACAGTGGAGCTTGTACTCCACTCTTGGATCAGCTGCTTCACACCTGGAGAGCTGCTATTCCATCAGCTCCAAAGAGGCTACTCCACAAGCCCCTGGGCTTATCCATCAGACCTAAGGCTACCTGATTAGCACTCAGACTATTCCACCAGATATTAACCTGTTATATACCAACATAAACCTCTTCAAATAATTTTTTTTTTCTAGATTGAACAGAGTTTGAGTCTCACATTCTTGAGATGAGACCTTGCTACAAACTGGGGTGTATTTCTCCCACAACACTATCATCAATAGGAGTGTGGCTATAAAGACTTAAATTAACAGAAGTCTTTTTCACCTCAATAATGTGATCTGGTTGGTAGTAGAGGGGTTGTTTTCTGTCTTCATCTCTTTGCCACAGTCTGCCCAATGAATTTGCTCCCAAGGAGCATCTGGCTTTTGATACATGAATGTCAGTTGTTTTTTCTACTACACTTCTTTTCCATTATTCTATTGTGTGGATTTTTTTTCCTGCAGTTGGCTCACTTCAACTTTCAGAAGAGCAGGGTGCTTCAATGGTCTAATAAGATGTCTTTTTTTCAGTCATTTATTCAGTAATTTAGTAATTAAACAATCATTTAAACATCTCATTTGGTGACAGGCATTTTATTAAATGTCGAGGATATAAAAAAGGATAACACAAAACAATCTTTGATATGATGTAATATATTCTAATAGAAGAGACAACATGTTAACAGCAAGGAACATAACAATGATATAAAACCATAAATATGAGTAATTTGAAACAAACACTTTATATAAAGGCAATTTACATACAAATAGGATTGTGAAAGTCTTCCTGCAGAAGGAGTGAGAGGCTCCTTAATTCTTCTTTCTGCCATCAGAGTAGAATCATCTGCATACCCCAAATTGTTGGTTTTTCTCCTAGCAACCTTAATTTTGACTTTTGATTCATCCAGCCTGGAACTTTGCATATGAATTAAATAAATGACAATACGCAACCTTGTTGTAAACCTTTCCCGATCTTAAACCAATCAATTGTTCCAACTTCAATTCTAATTGTTGCTTCTGAAATGTCATACAGTCTCCTCAGAAGACAAGTAAGATGATTTGGTATTCCTATCTCTTTGAGGACTTGCCACATTTTGCTGTAATCCATTTAGTCAATAGCTTTAGGATAGTCAGTGAAGTCGAAATAGATGGGAGAGTTTTCTGGATCTCCCTTGATTTCTCCATAATCCAATGAATGCTTGTAGTTTAGTTGCATCTAAGGCCCACTTGACTTCATTCTTTAGGATATATCAGTATGAGATAGGAGGTATCAGTTATGATACCATCATGGTTATCAGGGATGTTAAGATCTTCCTTGTACAGTTCTGTATATTCTTACCATCTCTTCTTAACGTCTATTAAATTCTTACCATTTTCCCTTTTATCATGCCAACTTTTTACATGAAATATTTTGATAGCACTAATATTTTAAAAGATTTGTTTTTTTCATTCTATTGTTTTCTTCTATTTATTTGCATTGTTCATTTAAGAAAACCTTGTTTCCCTTTGCTATTTATGAGAATTCTGTATTCAGTTGGATGTATCTTTCCTTTTCTCCTTTGTCTTTCCTTCTTTCCTCAGCTACTTGTAGAGCCTCCTCAGACAGCCATTTTTCTTTATTGTTCTTTTTCTTTGGAATGCTTTTTGTTGATACATCTTGTACAATATTGTGAATCTCTGTTCAACATAGTCATGCCTTTTGCTCAGGTTGGACAAATCTAACAGTTAAAAGGGAATGTTGAATTAGATTAAATTTGCTAGAGAAACTAGATCTAAAAGAATATACACTTTTACATTTCTCAGCACTGTCTGAGACTTTTACAAAAACTGAATATGTATCAGGATACAGAGGTATTTGAAATGAATGTAAGAAGGCAGAATTAGTAAATATATCCTTTTTAGAGTATAACAAAATATAATTAGTAATTAAATCAGGGAGCACAAATAAAAGACACAGATTCAAATGGAGACTTAACAGCATCTTAAATAATGAGTAGGTCAAAAAGCAAATCACAGAAACAATAGTTTTCTAGAAGCTAATGATAATAATGAAACAAAACACCAAAATTTTGAGATGTAGTGAAAACTTTAAAAGAAAACTTTGCTGAATTTATTTTTTTAATTAATTTTTTGCATTAACCTTTTAAAGTTCGAGATCAGTGCTACGAAATATGTGGTCCCTTGGCCTTGAGCCTACAATACACCCAAATGTGACCTGAACCAGATTAAAATATAATTGATAAATATTTTAAAAAATAAATAAAAAGGTAATAAAAATATTACTTTTAAAAATTAACTTTATGTGAGCAATAGGAATCCCTGTTCATACTTTAGTGGTCCTTGTTTCTATTTGTATCTGATACCATTGACCTAGTTTGACCATCAAGTCATTTGCAAAATATAGTTTCCCCCTGCATAACATTCCCTCTGTTAGTCACTTCTCTGACCCAGCAGTGCAGAGTACTGCCACATTGAATTTACCCATCCTCTTCCTTCCCTCCCCTAAACCTCTTCCCTTACCCTGCCATGCCTTGCTTATCATCACTTCCTTTGCCTTATCTTCCCTCCTTTTGCCTTGTCTTCCCTTCATCATCTTATGGAACACACTTGTAACCCTTACAACCCAAATGACTTTGCCCCCTGGTTAGAGAATACAGAGACTCCTGCTTATGTCAAAAGGATGTTCCCTTGCAAATGTATCTCCCTGAATTTATCCCACTGTCACTCAAGACCGAGCCTGGAAAATCAAAGTTTGATAAAACAAGGAAGAAGGGAAGTGTGGGGGAATGAAACGCTTATTGGGTTTCACAACTATCATGTACTCAGACCATAACATCACGGAAAGGGAATCTCATGTCAGGAGTAATATAAAAAGTTTGTTTTACACGTAGACCTTTACATTTTGCTATTAGAGCATCTGCCAGGCATTCTCTGTGCATCCAAAGTCAGGGATGTCCCCTTTAAGCAGGTACCAATAGATGAATACTATTGTGCTGAAAAGAATAATGAACTGGAGGAGAATTCCATGTGAACTGGAATGACCTCCAGGAATTAATGCAGAGTGAAATGAGCAGAGCCAGAAGAACATTGTACACAGAGGCTGATGAATTGTGGCACAATTGAATATAATGGATTTTTCTATTAGCAGCAATGCAATGAATCCAGGACAATTCTGAGGGACTTATGAGAAAGACTGCTATTCACATCCAGAGAAAGAACTGTTGGAACAGAAACACAGAAGAAAAACATAGGATCGATCATGTGGTTCGATGGGGATATGTTAGGGATTTTGACTAGATCACTCTATTGCGAATATGAATAATATGGAAATAGGTTTTGAACAATGATACTTTACATGTACCAAGTGGAACTGCTTGTTATCTCCCAGAAGGGAAAGGGAAGAGGAGAAAAGAATATGAATCATGTAATCAAGGGAAAATATTCGAAATAAATAAGTTTTTTTAAAAAAAGAAGGTACTAATAAGTCTATCTTTGGCTTGTGACTCTTGAGATTATGTATTCATAATGGAGGGGTCCATTGTTTGTGATGTCCCTATTCCACACAGTTGAGGTCCCTCCAGGATCCTGGAACCATAAGAAACTTTCAGTTTTCCCCTTTTGGTGAGGCTTAAATAGCTGCCTGCCCAAAGAATTAGTTTTTGAGTTTCTTGCTAGCTGTCAAGTCTGGAAGAGAGTCCAGAGGCAAAAGTACAAAGACAGTGAAGATTCAAAAATTCAAATTTGCCTGCAAAAGGAATTTGTAAGTATCAATGGACTAAGGAGAGGGGGAGGGAAGTAAGTTATTTAAGTCCTGACTCTGAAAAGCTTCCTTGTGCAGAGGAACTGGACAGAGTCTGAAGAAGGATTTTTTTTTGGGGGGGGGGGTGGTTGTTTGTTTTTAAATCAAACAGCCCTAGGATATCTTAGGTCTGTGGAAAGGTTTATGGAATTGAAAAACTCCGGCTAGGTGTGAGGGTGGTCTCCCCAGACATAGGAGACTTGGAGAGCGCATGCCTAGCATTCCTAGCTTGCAGGACAATTCTGGCAGAGTACCTGGAGAGTTGGCCTGAGAACCTCATTTGTACTTAGCATTGAGTTGAAGAACCTCTAATAAGATCACGAGGTGGATCAGGTGGATCGGGCTGGAGTGCTGACAAGGGGCACAATATAAAAGAGTAGCTGAGATCCCTCCAAGACAGCTCTTTAAGGGATCAGATTACAATCCTGGGAGAGTTCACCCAGATATACAAATTTTGATAGGAGGACATTTGTAAAATTTTGCCCTCTGAAGTGGATTGAGGCGCCCCTAGATAATGGTGATATGTTTGGGCCCAGGTTTGGGTTCTCACAGGATAGGGTATATCAATTGTTGATCATTTATGTGAGCTCAAAACAGCTTAGAAATGTGGAAGAATGTGTGTGTGCTGCCCTCTGGCTACCAGAGGTGAAAATATTTCTTTAAAAAAAAAAAAAGACTGAAAAAAAAAACCTGAGGAGAGGAAAATATTAGTGCCAGGTAAATAAAGAGGAGGAAAAAGAAGGAAAATTCAGGATTGTGTAGGGAGGATAAGAAGGTATGAGATTCACTTGAAAGCTTTCCTACTCCTTATCCACTTCCACCACCTTCCCCTCCTATTCCTCAGGCATTATCACCTCTTGTACCACCAGCATCAGCACCTCAACCTGAGGAGAATGTATCCCCTCCACCTACTCCTTATGGAGCCCTGAGTCTGGAACTTAAAACAGTGGAGGACCAGAGAAACGTATCCCTGGGAGAAGTAGTGAAGCAATACCAATTAAGGGTAGTCCCACAGTACAGGGGATTAGATATGTTAATACTCCCCTGAGTGGTTCTAAGGTGAAAACTTTTAGACAGAAATGAAAAACCTACTGGAAGACCCAATTGGGCTCTCAAACCAATTTAGCTGGTTTTGGGGACATGGACTGAAATGATGTCAATTTTGGAGCACTTCTTTTCAGAGGAAGAGCAGGACCAAATCAAGCAAGCTGCTATGAGGGTCTAGGACCATGAACATCCCCTAGCCCAAAGTGGACAGAGGGGTAAATAGAAATTTCCTCTCCAAGACCCTAATTGGGATCACAATGATTTAGTCCATCAGTAGAATAAGAAAGATCTTAGGAGAATTATTATTCAAGGCATAAGAACAGCTGTGCCCCAGAATCAGGACCTGAATGAGGTGTCTGAAGCCAAACAGGAGAAAAATTAAAATCTCCACTGATTTTTTTAACTCTGGACTAAATGTGACTAATCCCTGGCCAGATATTAGTAGGAAGCTCCAAGACATAGAAGATTGGATGAATCAGCCAATAGATGAGCTTCCAACCCAAGACCCTTAGCTCTAATGGGGATCAGTGACTTTGTCCCTAATGTGTCACTATCTGGGCTAAAGCCATTGCTGTATATCTTGATATTATATATATATATATATGTATATATATGTGTGTGTGTGTATACACACGTGTGTATATATATATACATATATATTAATAATATATAAGATATAGTATATCTGATATTACTATTATATATTAGATATATGTAAGATTATATTTTTATATTATATAATTTATTTAAAATATATATACATATTTTTAAGATTATATATATAATCAAGATATATAGCACCATGAACAAGAAGGCTTTATATATGTATATCAAGATATACATATATGTACATAGTATATATATAGATCGGCTAGGAGACATATTGTGAACTATAAAAATTTGGTATCAACTACTACATGAATGAAGTGATCATTGTTATCTGAAAGTTGACCCTTCCAAAGTAGTAAGACAAAGCTCTAGATTTCTGGTCTTTGTATTGTGTTACTCTTATGGTGGTGGGTAAGGAGTATTGTACATTGATTATTATTTTGAGGCTATCTTTCTGTTTTAGTTTTCCTTTTCTTTCTCCAATGCTATCTGTGGGAAGCCAATAAGAGAATAGATAAAAATCTGAGACTCCTCTTTTGACTCCTTTTGTGATCCTTGTGATTTCTTGTCGAAAAGTATTGTGGCCTTATTGAAAAGCTTTAAGTTCCTATCAAACCTGAATTTAAAGGGTTAACACTGTTAACACAGCAAGGAATGCTGCTGCCTGGTATAGCCAAGGCCAAGATACTCCCCAGATTGGCTTTCTGATAAGAACCTAGTCAAAATTCAGCCTTGGCCTTGGTCTATTCTGAAGCCAATGTTTTGTGTTTTGATGTGACATAATTTGTAACTTCTGCACATCTGCAAAGTTTCAGGGGTGTTCTTTTATGTGAAATGAGTCTTGAAATATATATCATAAACTCCATGCTCCTGGAGCCAGAGTTGGAAGCATGAGGTAAAAGACAACTCCCTTGTTCTGTCCTTATTTCCTTATCAACTAAACTGTCCTTATCAGATTATCAGAGATGATAAAAAGATCTCCACAGCTATCTATACTAGGTCTATCTGAGATTGTTTGAAAATTGTCCTAAAGTCATTTAAATTTTGAAATTTATAATACTTTTATAACCTTGCCACTAAGGGGTGGGTTGTAGGAAAAGTAATATTTGCAGTGAATGATAGGCTAGATTTTCCTTTAAAAAAATATTGAAACCAACCTTGAGACTTAATTGGGTCAAGAAACTAAGGCTTGGTGGCCAATGTACAGAAAAGCCATTACAAGAGGAATCATCATCATTCCTCTAAAGAGTTTGACCAGAAGACCAATATGACCAATATTGAGGCAGGGTAGCTATGTGCAAGGGAATCAGTGCTATTTCCCTATTGACTATTTCTTTCCCTACCATGCCTGTTAACCTGCCTTCATTAACTATTAGAGATATTATGAGAGTCCAATTTTGCTCCATAGTCAAATCTGAACTAACAAACTGGGCCAACTCAAGCTTGGCCTATACAAATAACATTGCTTGGTTAAAAGGTACGAATATTTTTATTCTCTTCCTTCCATCATATCAAGTTGTTTTCAAAAGTTATGGAATTTTGCTGACCAGATGATTGATTAATTATAGAAACTGTTTTCATAATATTGTACTGTGATAATTTTTATCTGAATTTTTGCATCAACATGTCAATTAAATTAATTACATCTATAATTACTTTTCTCTATTTTGTTACTCCTTTGATAACCACCAGCTGTATTAATTCCTTGGGCTCAAATCCACCTTCATCGTGCTCCTAGGAAAACCTCATCACCAGGAAACTCATCCTCTTGGATGCTGCATCAGCATTGGTGCTCACATCTCATCAGTATCCTCCATAGTCTGTTCCTCTGTTTTAAGGGATGGAAGATGAAGCAATATGTTTAGTATGTTCTATTGTATGGTTATCAGTCATATTTGACTCATAAAAATATTTGTTAGGTGACCTTTTTCTATTTTGGAGAATATTTTTGTAATGTAGTTAGGATTCATCTTTGAATGCTCTTGGTTAATATAGATGACTTGTAAATCCATTAGGACTAGTTTTCCCCCCTCTTTTTGAAGCTAATTTATGGATTGCTCTATTTCTTTTTTAATATTAGGTGATTTTCTATCTATATTTTGTTTTGTTACATTAGGTATCCTTTTAATATACTCATCTTCTTTTGAATCCTTTATTTGGCTGCATGTGATTCTATGTAGCCATTTCTAAACATTCTTTTTATTCTAGTTTTAGAATTTTCAAAAAACCCTTTTTGACTTTATTGTAAATTCATTTATTTTTTATTTTGTTAGTTTAATATTCATCTCTCAGTATATCAGATCACTTAATGATTTGTCCATTTTGCTAGCCTACTGATGCTCTCTCTGCCTTCTTAATATCTCCCAAAGTGTAAAGTTGAGGGCAGATTGAAAGCTATACTTGGTCTGGCAAATGTTACTAATCTAAAAAAGCTAAAAAATTACTCAAAAGAAATTTATTCAAAGAGAACTCTTTTACATTTCAAAAAGGACCTCTTTGCAACTAAATGACATAATTGGTCAATTCAATAGAAGGTAATAAAAATGATCTCTTCCTTAATAGAATGGAAGATCCCTGAGGGCAAGAATATTTTCATTTTTGTCTCCTCTTTGGTGATGTTTATATCTTTGACTTTGTTCTCTTTAAAAAAAATTTTTATCCTATAGCTAAGATTTCTGGAACCATCAACTATTAATGAAAACTAGTAAATTTGTCCCATGAAACTCTGTTTCTTCATTTTTAAATTTAAATTTAATTTTTTCCCCCAATTACACATAAAAATGGTTTCCAACATTCTTCAAAGGATTTTGAGTTTCAAATTCTCTCCTTCCCTCCTTCCCTACCCTCACCCTAGACCCCTACTCAAATGGGGTGATATAGATATTACATGTGCCATTATGTAAAACATTTTTTCCTATTAATCCTTTTGTGGAAGAAAATGCAAAAAAAAAAATTAAGAAAGTGAAAAAAGTTTAGTTTTGTCTGGATTCAGATTCTATCAATTCTTTCTCTAGAAATAACATTTTTTATCAAGCCTTTTGAAATTATTTTGAATCACTGAATTACTGAGAATAGCTAAGTTAGTCACGGTTGTTCATTGTCCAGTCAGTATTCCTATCACTGTACAATGTTCTCTTGGTTCTGCTTATTTCACTCTGCTTTAATTCACACAAGTCTTTTCAGGTTTTTCTGAGATCCTCTTGCTCATCATCTCTTATAACACAATAGTATTCTATTACAATCATATATAATTTACTCAGTCATTCCCCAGTTAATGAGTATCCCTTCACTTTCCAATTCTTTACTCCCACAAAAAAAATAATTTTGTACACATGCGGAATGACTGAACAAATTGTGGTATATATTGGTGATGGAATACTATTGTGCTATAAGAAAAAGATAAGCAAGCTGATTTCAGAAGAAGCTGGAAAGATCCATGGGAACTGAAGTAGAGCTAAATAAGCACAACTGGGAGAACATTGTACACAATAACAGCAATATTAGATGCTGATTTTCTGTGAAAACTTGGCAACTCTCAGCAATGCAATGATCTGGGCAATTCTGAAAGACTTATGACTAAGAATGCTATCCATCTCAGAGGATAGCAAAAATACCATCAGTGTATTTTGGATTTTATTTTGGAGTTTTGCTTATTATGTATGACTTTGCTCTTATAACAATGACCAGTATAGAAGTATGTTTTGCATGACAATAAAAAATGGAAAAAAAGTCCTCAATTTAATGCCCATTTTTACCCCTGAAAGGATTATGCTCAGTTTGTCTAGATAAGTGATTCTTCATTGAAGTCCTAGCTCCTTTGCCCTTTGGAATATCATATCCCAGGCTTTCTGATCCTTTTATGTAAAAGCTGCTAAAACTTGTGTTATTCTGATTGTGGCTCCACAGTATTTGAATCATTTCTTTTTGACTGCTTGTAATATTTTCTCCTTGACCTGGGAGTTCTGTAATTTGCCTAGAATATTTCTGAGTGTTATCCTTTTGTGATCTTTTTCAGAAAGTGAATGATGAATTTTTTCAATTTCTATTTTACCCTCTGGTTCTGGAATATCAGAGCAGTTTTCCTTGATGATTTCTTAGAAGATATCTAAGTTCTTTTTATTTTAACCATGAGTTTCAGATAGTCCAATATTTCTTAGATTATATCTCCTGGATTTATTTTCCAGATCAGTTGTTTTTCTCATGAGATATTTCTATTTTGTTATCAAGCTATCAACTCTTTTTTTCATGATTTTCCTATATCACTCTCATTTCTTTTCCTAATTTTTCTTCTATCTTTCTTATTTGATTTTAACAACCTCTTCTGAACTACAGAATTACTTCTTTCTGGGCTTGAGAATAATTTATGCTTTTCTTGGAGGCTTTGGATGCAGCAGTATTGACTTTGTTGTCTTTTAACTTAAAACACAGGTGGGTTCTTTTCCTTTGGTGAAGGGAGCACTGTTTGAAGCTTCAGGTTCTTTGTGTAGATGCCTTCAGAGCTGGCTCTGGGGATATCTCTGCTTTCAGTTCTTTGAAAGCAGCATAATATAAGGAGATGTGTGTTTAATACTTTCCCAGCCTGTGCTCTGGTTTATGAGTAACCACAAGCATTCTTTTCTCCCTTGGAACTCTGACCTGGTCCCCTGTTGCTACAAGCATTAATGTGTGCTAGTGTTTCCCCCCCTCCTGAGCTCATGCCCCTGTACTGCTACCCAGATCTGTGTATGGACACTGCAACAAGTGTTTTGCACCCATGGGGCAGCTGGGTAGCTCAGCGGATTGAAAGCCAGGCCTAGAGATGGGAGGTCCTAGGTTCAAATCTGGCCTTGGACACTTCCCAGATGTGTGACCCTGGGCAAGTCACTTGACCCCCCATTGCCTAGTCCTTACCACTATTCTGCCTTAGAGCCAATACACAGTATTGACTCCAAGACGGAAGGTAAGGGTTTTAAAAAAAATAAAAAATAAATTTAAAAAGTCTTGCACCCAGAGCCAACAAAGGGACCCCTGTAATCTCTTTTGTAGTTATCCAACCTCTCTTACTGTATGTGACTGGGAGCTTAGTAAGCCTTTGTTGCTGATTCAGCTGTCCCCAAGGCCTGTTGCCATAATGGAAGGGTTTGCCTTGACATTCTGCTTTGTGCTCCACTTCCACTCTGGTGATATAGGTATTTTGTGCTGGACTTCTGAGTTGTTTTGAGTTGAAAAATTATTTCACCCTTTTTAGTGGGTTATTGCTGCTCCAAAATTCATTTTGAGGTGTTATAAATTTTTGGAGGGTAATTTGGTAGAGATCTGGTGGATCTATGTATGTGCCTTGTGTTTCTCCATTGTTAATAATTTGAGTACTCTGTGTGTATGTGTGTGTGTGTGTGTGTGTGTTTCTATTGGATCATATAAAGAAGGATATTTCAAGCCCATTATTAAGGTTGTTTTTATTACAAAAATATATATTCTTTTTTTTTCTTTTTTAAACCCTTAACTTCTGTGTATTGGCTCATAGGTGGAAGAATGGTAAGGGTAAGCAATGGGGGTCAAGTGACTTGCCCATGGTCACACAGCTGGGAAGTGTCTGAGGCCAAATTTGAACCTAGGACCTCCCATCTCTAGACCTGACTCTCAATCCACTGAGTTACCCAGCTGCCCCCCAAAAATACATATTCTATTAAAGGTATTGTCAAGATTTATTGAAATGGGGTTTTTTGCTTCTTTAGTTTATATGATTTTTTAAAAAATTATTTTCATAAGAGAGAACCATACTTACATTGCTGGCATACAATCATCTAGTGGTAACAGTGAATTATTTTCTGTACATCTTTTTTTTTAATAGCATCTATTTTTTAACTTTTCCTTTTTAAATTTTGAATACCAGATTTTTCTCCCTCCATAATAATAGATTGTGCATGTAAAATCATGCCAAGTCTCTTCAGTTGATTATCACTACAATATTGCTCTTATTGTGGAAAATGACTTCAGGTTCTTCTCATTTTGCTTTCAGTTCAATCCAGTCTTGCCATGGTTTTCTGAAACCATTCTCCCTGTCATTTCTTATTCCACAGAAAACCCAGTCACAATCATATTCCACAAAACTTGTCCAGCCATTCCCCAATTGATGACCATCCCATTAATTTTCAATTCTTTGCCGTTACAAAAAAAGGTTATATAAATATTTTTGTACATTTAGATTCTTTCCCTTTTTCTTTTATTTCTTTGTAGTACAGCCCTACTAGTAATACTAATGTGACAAAAGGTTTGTGGAGTTTTCAGAATGATTGAATAAGTTCACAACTCCACCAACAGTTCATTAATGTGGCTATATTCCCTCATCCTCTCCAGAGGTGCTTCTTTAATTGTTTTAATTTGCCTTTCTCTAGTAAAAAATTATTTAGAGCATTTTTATATGACTAAGGATAGCTCTGATTTCTTCTTAAAACCCCTTGTTCGTGTCTGTGGAATGGATTTTTTTACAAATTAGTCTCTGTTCTCTATATATTTAAGAAATGAGGCCTTTCTCAAAGAAACTTGCTGTTAATTTTTTTGAAACTACTTATTTGTCTATGGTATCTTTTAGAAAAATGTAGTTTCCCTGCTCATCTTTTAATTAGGTCTATTTTTGCTTTTGCTTGATCTGAGATAATAATTGCTACTGTAATATTATAAATTTGGGAGTCCTTGAACTAATTCTGAGGTCCCTGATCTAAACTTCCTGTGGACATTTACGGCACTTTCAAACTACATTTCCCATGATCCCTCTTGTGTAAGCACATAGACAGGAAGTGTAATAAGGTAGAGAGAAGTATAAAAAGGAAGTGCCTGGAAGGGCACACTCTCTTTTCCGGCTAAAGCAGCAGAGTTGTGGAAGTATGGCAGGTCTTTCAAACTGATTCTTAATATGGCATGTGGCTTCATTTTTCAAATGGATACCAACAAATCCTTTAAACCCCTAATATTTTTAAATCTGTCCTTTTATATCCATTTTAATTCTTACATTTATGGCAATCACTTTGGAGACATAAATCTCATTTTTTCAGATAGTCTAACAAGCCATGATACTTCTGTCATGATTTTTTATCCTCCCCACACAGGCAGAACTCTGAGACACCTCCAGATCCTCTCCAGAGCTTCAGACATCCTTCTGCTGTTTTTGTGCTTTTCTTTTTGGCCACTTTGCTCAGTTCTTTTGAGTGACTTTTTGAA
This sequence comes from Gracilinanus agilis, assembly GCF_016433145.1. Classification (NCBI taxonomy): domain Eukaryota; kingdom Metazoa; phylum Chordata; class Mammalia; order Didelphimorphia; family Didelphidae; genus Gracilinanus; species Gracilinanus agilis. The sequence continues at coordinate 373,701,842 of NC_058132.1, forward strand.
AGGGGAAAGTTATTTTTCTGCACCCCACTATTTTCCTTTGAGGGAGTTTTCCAGGAAAGGGGAAAGTTATTTTTCCAGCAGCCTCTTCCTGGCTACTGATTCTAATTCTCCCCATGGCCTCAGATCCAGCCAAAGCAGGTAGCCCCCATCCCCGCCCTCTACCTCCCTGGGGGGGAAGCAATTTCTGACCTTCCTGCCCAAGTGCCGATCCTAGTTGCCGACTTCCCATCCCCTCAGATGCCAAATGCCTGACCCGCCCCCCCACCTGAACTCCAGCTACTCCCGTGCTGTTGCTGCTGCTGACCCCAGCTGCTCCTCCTGAACTCCTGCTAAGTTGCCTCCAACCCCAGTTGTCACTTAAAATTTGGGAAGTATAGAAAACCCCTTCTTTCTCATTGTGCACACCAGAGAATTTCCCAGGTGTGTTTGAGGAGAGCTTCCTCCCCCCATGAGCCTACTCCACGTGGCTTTTCCAGTCCTTACCCCAGTTGGCTTACATCCTCTGCCTTTGGGGGAAGGGACTGAGTTAGCACATGGGCCCTAGCAGACCCCAGTTCTAGGATGTTTTTTTTCTTCCTACCATTCCCTGTAATTGTCTTGTATGACACTCAGCAGAAAGATTCACCCCCCCTACACATGCTGGCCATTTGGGCCAAGGGAACTTAAGTGGAACTTTTAAAAGTCTGGAGGTAAAATTAGTAAGCCTCCTCAGACTCCATGTTTTTTTTTTAAGCCTCTGTATCTTATTGTATTTTTTTTTTAATTTTTATTTTTTTTATTTTAAACCCTTAACTTCTGTGTATTGACTTATAGGTGGAAGAGTGGTAAGGGTAGGCAATGGGGGTCAAGTGACTTGCCTAGGGTCACACAGCTGGGAAGTGTCTGAGGCCAGATTTGAACCTAGGACCTCCTGTCTCTAGGCCTGGCTCTCAATCCACTGAGCTACCCAGCTGCCCCCTATCTTATTGTATTTTGCTGATTGTTGTTTTATGATTTAAATTTGCTCTTTTAAGTTCATATATTAATCTGATCAATATCTTTCTATTATACTGAATCATTTTTAGCTAAGTTTTTGGCTGCTAGATAAATTCTGTTCATGATTTTATTGTAACTCCTTAATAGTGAACAAGTTTATTCTAATTGGTAGAAAGGTTTATTTTTTTAACTATACTGCTTGTTAATTTGTCATTTGCTTATATTGTATTTCCTTTAAAAGGTTTAAATTTTTCTTTAAGGTTTCTTTAAGTTTAAAAAAAAATTTTTTTTAAAGTTTACCTGTATTAATCTAATTCTGTTATGTGATTCTTTATCCGTACCATTTACCTATGATTTTACAGAACAACATATCATTGTAAAAGTCCATGAACATCTTACACAAACATTTTTAAGTTGTAAAAGCCCATAAGTCCTATGTATACTGAATTTGTCATCTCAACTATAGGTTCACATATTGCCTTAACAATTTTTATTCTATCTAGACAATTGTATACAACCTTGAAGACTATGATGCCTTAAGAATTTAAATTTTAATTTTATAAGAGGTCTATAAAATTGACTTTAGAATTTTATAGTAACTTCTATATGGATGATAGGTTTATATATACAAATACAAATGTAATATTATAAAGAATGTTGTTGTAAAAAGGTAGAGACAACCAATAGAAGTTTCCTACTGTAAGGATGGGATTTGTGCAAGGGGGATGGGATGAAAGGAGCCAGAGAAGGAGTTGTGGAAAGTTTCTGACAGTTGGTAACAGTTGAAACTGGAGAGAATCCTGGGAATTTCTTGGAGGAAGAAGGAGAGGAGGGCTTCCTCTGGAGGACTAAGAGAGGGAGGAGGTGGACATCCCAGCTCAGATCCAGTACTGAGGGCTTCCTGAGGATCTTTCATTTGGAAATTGAAACCCTGATTCCCTGATCAAAGCCATTCCTTTGCATCTCACCCATCAAGACTTCAACCATCGAGTGAGCTAAGTTTTTGGATTCCATTTTGGGAGCAATCTCATACACTCCTCCCATTTCCAACCTTTCTGAGAGACCCTTTTTCAGTCAAACCTTAAAATTATAGAAAAGGATAGAAATAGAAAAACAGAAGAAGGAGTGAGGGAAGAAGCTTGGGTGAGGGAACCACTGGGGATCCCAGCAAAGTGATGGACCCCATAGCAATAGCGAAGAGGACACCCCCAAATCCCTCTCTGCCCTTTACCCCTTTCCCCACTCCCTGAATTTCAAATAATAAAAGCCATTCATCAGTCAGATAGTGTTCCAGAGTGCCTGAGAGACAACAAAGGAGAGGGGAACCACAGCTTGGCCTGGCTGCCTCCAACTTTAAGCTGGACCACTCGATGTGAATTTAACTGATCAGGGGGAGGTTTGTGTGAACTCTGTCCTTATTCAGAATCATATTGGGGTACCACATACCTTGTCTTATAGGGAAGTCTCACCCCCAACTCCTATTGGGCAGCACGATCCAGGTCACCCAGTTTCAGGGTGACACCCCCTCGAAGTCTCCCAGAGTATATTCAGCCCCAGAGGAGAGCTGGAAGAGAGACTCAATATATAGACTCATTCTCTATCTCCCCTCTATCAAACATTGGTTACGGGCTCTCATTGTTATACTACCCAAACTTTTTATATATTACACAGGAAGTCAAAAAGAGCTCCTGTATGCTTGATATTTTAACTTTTAATTTACTTTCTCATCAGAAGGATCTAGAATTCCTGGTAATATTTTCGACCCAAGAGATTTTTATCAGATTTTCCTAGGCTCTGCCCCACAATTGGAATGGAGGCAGTAATAGATTTTGTTAAAAATATCTCAGCTAAGGTTGAATGATTTACTCTACCTGTTGAATCTGTGACAAGTATACATTTTTTAAACATCACAGCAAGTGGCTATATAGAAAACTCATATGTGTTTGTTTGCTATTGTCTTAAAATATGTTATTAGAAATTTTGGAAAATGTTGATACTTTATTTGAATTGCATTATAAATTTCTGCTATTTTATAGAAGCCATTTACACTCATAGGAGTTCATGGAAAAGCTTAACAAGAAATGGATCTCATTTTTGGGTGAAAAACCTTTCACTAATTCTAAGCTATATATTTTTATTTTTAAAACATTCTTTTATCATTTTTCCCTTCTATGTGCAATACAATATTTGAGTTTTTAATTTTTTCCCTTTTTCTCATTTTTTGTACTTAAAGTACATATTATCAATATTAAACCTTTTTTGATTTTATAGTAATATAAGTTTAACATATGAATATATATTTACTATAACATTAATGCATACCCAAAAAGCTTTAGTCTATGGAAACCTGCCATGAATTGGTAAATATTATGGGACTGTGATTAATGATTCTAATTCCAGGAGAAGGGAACAAAAAAGCCACATGGTCAAGGAGACCAACCAATCCCAATGGGATTGATGAGAAACTGCACAGTGCCTAGTAGCACAAGATCAAAACAGACCATATCAATCCAAGTAGGATTATTGAACTTCTGTGCCAATACTGAAGGACTTGAACTTAGTGATTGGGGTTCGGGGTTGTGGCTTTTCTGACATATGTTAGAGGCCAGACTTACCCAAGTTTCATCCTAGTTAAGTACAAAGGGTTGGCCATCATCCTGGCTCATCCTATCCCTGAGAAGTGCAGGCAAATCAAACCAGGGAAACACACTTCCCTTGCATACAAATTTGGTCCTTTTATTTCTCTTATAAGTGTGGTAACTTTCTGTAGTCCTGGCTATTGAATTGGGTAATTGCACAATTGCTTAAATCACTTTAATTGGGCCTTGATTCAAGGATCTGCTGTAAGTTTATTTTTCCTTACATTTTTGCACATAAGACTTTGACATTTTACATTTCATTCACAAGTTATTTTTCTCTTTTATTTGGATTTTTTTATCTTTATTTCTTTTGCCAACTGACTCATACAACCCCATAACTCAGCCATGTATCCTTAGCTGATCTGGGTGTTGGCCTTAACTCTTTACAGGGGAGAATGTTATTAATTCTCCTCAGGGGAGTGTGTATGTTTTATAATCAGAATGTCTATATTAAAATCTATAATGTAAAATTTAAATTCTTTTGAGAGTAATTTCAGGGGGGAATGTGTTAATTCTCCTCAGAAGGGAATGTATGTATTATAATCTATAATGTAAAGTTTAAATTCTTTTGAGAGTAATTTCAGGATAAGAAATTTGCCATCTCCCCAGAATCTGGACAACGAACCTGTTTGGAGAAGGCACCATGAAGATGCCTAAAGAACCTACACTGCATCATGAATATCCAAAATGAACTTTGGGGTGCAGTTGGTTAAACTATGGGGAGTTGAATGCATTTGTTTTGAATGTATACTCTTATTCCGAAGGGAACTGCCCCCTAATTGGATTTTTGTCAATGTACCTAGCAACATAGGATCATTGTTTTTGTCCTCTTTTCTTTTTATCCCCAAATTTCTGTAATTTATGAGTTATGTAAGAGGGGAAACTAGATATTTAAGGTGTTGTTGCCAGAAATTGATTAACTCGATTTCAAAATAAAATAGACCCAAGTCAGGATGACTTTTATGGTGGTTTATTTACAATTAGGAAGGTTGAATGTAATGAAATTGAGAGAGAGAAACTCTGGCCCGGACTAGAAGCCCAAACCAGGTAGGAATTTAGAGGCCCCAGCAGAGGGACACAGAGGTAAATTAAACAAGGCTTCTAACCACAAGGCCTCCTCCAAGAAGAGAAGCTTCCTTAAGTCTAGAGCTTCCAGAAACGCCAAGGGAAGAAAGAGTTAGCCTAACTTACTCACGTGACAATTCAAAGGGAAGCAGTCTAAGGTCTCACCAGAAATCCTTCAACACCAAGTTCAAAGCTTCAACTGCCTCCATAGGAAGTTACCATCATATTTAAAAGATAGCATCTTTCATCACTTCCTGCATCCACCTCCAAGGCTTAATTTATCAAATGGATACCAATAAATCCTTTAAAACCCTAATATTTTTAAATCTATCATTTTATATCCATTTTATTTCTTACATTACCCCTATCATTTTTTTTAACTTCAGCTAAAGCATAATATAGTCTGCTCCAGTCCTTTAACTCTCTTATGTGTCTCTGTTTAAGGGTGTCTTTTATATACAACATATTGTAGATTCTGATTTCTAATTTATTCTATCTGCTTCCATTTTTTTGTGCCAGCTCATCCCATTCATATTCATGGTTAGGATTATTTTGTATTTCCTTCTATCCTATTTTTTTTCTTTCTCATTTTACCCTGCCCCTTCTCCAATTTTAGACTCTGCCTCTCTTAATCCATCCTCTCTTCTATCAGTACTCCTCCAATCCATATCTCATATCCCCTTTCCCTCCTATTTACCTATTGAATAAGATAGAGTATGTACATGCATTCTTCATTCTTTGAACCAATTCTAAGGAGAGTGAGGTTCAAGTATTGTCCAACACCCCACATTTCCTTTTCCACTGTAAAAAAAAACAAACAACTCTTCTTAGCATGCTTTTTTTATAAGATAAAACTTTTCCCATTCTACCTCTCCCTTCTTCTTTCTCTCAATGCATCCCTCTTTTTCACCCCTACTTTTTTTTTTGAGAATTATCCCAACATAATAAACTCACATTCATGTACTCTGTGTACTGTGAAGACTGAATTAGACCCTCTTAGTTTATTTCTAATTGTGGAGATCTCTTTTATCATCTCTGATAATCTGATGACAGTTTAGTTGATAAGGAAATAAGGACAGAACAAGGGAAATGTCTTTTACTTCATGCTTCCAGATCTGGCTCCAGGAGCATGGAGTTTACGATATATATTTCAAGACTCATTTCACACAAAAGAACCCCCCCCCCTTGAAACTTTGCAGATGTGCAGAAGTTACAAATTATGTCACATCAAAACACAAAACATTGGCTTCAAAATAGACCACGGCCAAGGCTGAATTTTGACTAGGTTCTTATCAGAAAGCCAAGTTGGGGAGTATCTTGGCCTTAGCTATAACAGGCAGCAGCATTCCTTGCTGTGTTAACAGTGTTAACCTTTTAAATTCAGGTTTGATAGGAACTTAAAGCTTTTCAGTAAGGCCATGATACTTTTCAAGAAGAAATCACAAGGATCACAAAAGGAGTCAAAAGAGGAGTCTCAGATTTTTATCTATTCTCTTATTGGCTTCCCACATTTAATGTGTAATCATTAGCAAACTTTAATCAAATTGAGAACTTAAAGTGCCCCTACTTAGTACCTAGCTAACCATTAAGTAAGAGAGCTCACAAGTCACTTACTAGTTCACACCCCCAAAGGCCACAAGCACCACCACCACCCTTGGGTAGTGCTAGGCAAATTGGGAGGCCATGATTGGTTCCCATGAAATCTGAAGAGGCAAAAGATGCTAAAAAACCACTGAGAGCTTTCAGTGCACACAAGGCTAGGACCACTGAGAATCTCACCAGAGCTCATGTGGAAGAGAGCATCCCACCAAAGCACCAACTGAGAGAGGGTCTCCTTGCCAAAGAACCAAGGAAGCAAAGAGTGAGTCTTGTCCTTCAGTCTTGCCTTTTATAGTCCTTTTTCCAGTCACTTCTTGTCTCTCTCCCACTCACAGCCTCCCAATTTGCTAGCACCACCCAAGGTGGGTGGCAGTGCTTGTGGCCTTTGGGGGTGTGAACTAGTGACTTGTGAGCTCTCTTAATGGTTAGCTAGGTACTAAATAGGGGTACTTAAGTTCTCAATTTGATTAAATTAAAGTTTGCTGAATAATTACACATTAAAAATAAACTAAGAGAGTCTTCATTCTCTCTTCACAATCCCCCCTGTGATTCTATTGAGAGACAAGTATGTTAAAATTTCTAAGAATTACATGCCTAGTCTCCCCAATGAATCATTTCACATAACTAGCTTATATCTCTAAAGATCTTCTGGCTAGAGGTGCATACAACATTGCACTTTCTAAGAGGAAGTTACAATAGTTGGAGATAAGAGGGAAATAAAGGAGAAAGAGAGTAAAACCAATGATTGGTAGGTGCACTGACAAAAAGCCAATTAGGGGCAATCCCCTGTGGCATAAGTTTACCCATAAGTTTACCCAATTGGCAGCCAGGACTACAGAAAACTGCCATACTATAAAGTGAGAAAAGGGACTAGATTTTGAAGCAAATGGGGAAATATATGATTCTGTGGTCTGATTTTTTCTTCAATCTCAGGGAAAGAGAAGTCAAAATGGCAGTCAAACTAAGGTACTTGTTGGAATGTGGCATGGGGGAGTCCAGTGTCTGATGCTGTCAAACAGCAGCTTCCTTGAACCTCAAACAAGTTTTCTCTTGGTACAGGTCTCATCAGTCCCACAAGGATTGTTGGTCTCTTTGACCTGGTGTTTCTTAGTACTACACAATGGCTCTTTAGTGATCCCTTCTTCTGGAATCAAGCACAATTATTTAATCATAAGTTCCATGATTTTTAATAATCATTGGCAGGTTTCCATAGTCTAAAGCTTTTGGGTATGCATAGATATTAGGGTTAATAAAATCAAATATCCTATTACAAATAAAAGGAAAAACAATAATACAATTTTAAAAACTCAAAAATTCATAGTTCACATTCCATGACAATGTGTCAGCCAAAACTGTGTCCAACTTGTGTATGGACTTTTAAGATGGTATTGTCTCTGGTCCAATCAAAGGAGGAGTAAAAAATTTTTAAATTGCATGTGACAGGTTACAGTCTAGACTCTAATTGCCTTAATGATGCTAAAGTTCTTAAGAGTTATCAATATCTTCTCATAAAGGAAGTCAAGTAAATTAAATTTATTGAATCCATCATAATTACTATTTTATTTTATGCTTCTCTTGAGTCTTTTGCTTGAATTCAAATTTTCTACTCATCTCTAATCTTTTTGGTAGTAATGCTTGAAAGTCCTCTATATCATTAAATTTCTATTCTCCACCCCACCCCCCACCCTGAAATGATTATATTAAATTTTGCTGGTTATTCTTAGTTGCAATGCTAGTTCCTTTGCCTTCTGGAATGTCATATTCCAAACTCTCTTAAACTTTACTATAGAAATTAAATTATGTTCATGTATAGATGTTAATGTTAAGTTGTTAAATCCTGTGTAATCCTGGCTTTGGTTCCACAATATCTGAATTATTTCTTTCTGGCTACTTGCAATGTTTTCTCCTAACCCTGGGACCTCTGGAATTTGGCTATAACATTTCTGAAAGTTTTCATTTTGGGATCTCTTTCAGGAGGTGATCAGTGGATTCTTATCATTTCTATTTTATCCTCTAGGTTTAATGTATTGGGGCAGTTTTCCTTTGCAATTTCTTGAAATTTAATGTCTAGATACTTTTTTTATCATGGCTTTCAGGAACATTGAATTAACTCTTCTTGATCTATTTTCAAGGTCAATTGTTTTTCCAATGAGATATTCACATTTTCTTTTTTTTAATTCTTTGACTTTGTTTCTTCATGTCTTCTTTATGTCTTAGTTTCCACTTGCCCAATTCTAAATTTAAAAAAAATTCTTTTCTTCAGCAAATTTCTGTACCTTCTTTTCCATTTGGCTTATTATGTGAAGAGAAGATTAACACCTCTGGTATGAGTCCCTGCTGAGTCCTTTATAGGTCTGCTCATTCACTTTTGGCATCTAACTTTCACCCAACTTTCATCTGTGGTTCCAAGAATCTGTAACATGAGCATTGGCTCCACCATGGTAAAGCAGTCTCTGCATATGGACTACACCATGTTTAGGGTAACTGATAATCCTTAAACCCCTTAGTGACTTAAGGGAATGTTTACCTCAAACATGTGAAGACTTCTCCTGGCAATATGGGCATATGAAAACACATTATGTCTCAGTCTTCCCTGTCATAGTAGTAGCTTTTTGTGATCAGGATCTTTTTTTTCTTGTTGTATGCACATTTTCTCAGACTATTTCTTCATTTTGAACTCTATATTAAAGTTGTGCTATGCTCACCTCCAGGCCTTTTTGGGCTGCTAGTTCTGAGGATCTGCAAGTTTTCAGTGCTTGTAAGTTATAATCCTGAGAGTGGTATGGTCACTGCTCTCCTGGTCTACACTCTGGTTTTTATCTAGGAAGGGTCCCCTTGCTCCCCTGAAGCTATGAGACTTAGTGCTCCTCTTGGTCCGGGAACTGTGACCAGGGTCCCTGCTCCCTTGAATCACAAGCACTCCTCTCTGCCTTGGAAATGAGACCCAGAATTGCTTATGGGCAATAGAGTTACCAATCAGTACCAGCTGCACCCATTGCCAGAAAAGGGTCACCTGTAATCTCTTTCTGACCAGTTGTGCAACCCTCTTACTGTCCCAGGGTTGAGAGATTCCAAAACTGCTATCTCTGCTGTTGCTGCTACTATTGGAGAGGTCACCAAGACACACCTATGGTACTTCTGCTGCTCTCTAGCCCCTTGTCCTGTGTATAGATGTCTCCTAGATAGCTCCTAAGATATCTTAGACTGGCAAAAGGTCTACCTCTGACTTTTTCATCTCTGATATTCCAAAATTTGACTTGAGGGATTATTTTACAGTTTTTTGACATGAATCCAGCTGAGTTCTGGCCTATACTTTGCTTCTCTATATAGATTTTTTAAAAAGTATTATTGAGAAATCCTGAAATATTAAGAGTTAAAAGTGTACAATACAAAACACTCCATCTGGAATTAGTGCTCCAGCTTAATATTCTGCTTCATACTTTATCAGAAATTTCTCCTCATTTACATTTTTACATTTTGTAATTTTTTCTAACTCTTACTTGGTTTTTAAATCTTTCCTTTCCCAAAGATCTAACAAGTATACTATTTTATGTTTGCCTAATTTACTTATAGTTTCCTTCTTTATATTCAAGTCATTCACCCATTCTGAGTTCATCTTGGTGTAGGGTGTGAGATGTTGATCTAAACCTAATCTTTCCCATATTGTTTTCCAATTTTCCCAGCAGTTTTTATCAAATAGTGGATTTTTGTCCCCAAAACTTGGATCTTTGGATTCATCATACACAGTCTTGCTGGTGTCACTTACCTCAAGTCTATTCCACTGATCCCTCCAGTTGCATTGGTGTGATCCTTTTGAGTCTATATCCCCAATCATGTCCACATCAACCCATGTGTTCAAGCAATTGTTTTTCTTCTGTGTTTCCACTCCTGTAGTTCTTCCTCTGAATGTGGGTAGAGTTCTTTTCCATAAATCCCTCAGAATTGTCCTGGGTCATTGCATTGCTGCTAGTACATACATCCATTACATTCGATTTTACAACAGTGTATCCATCTCTGTGTACAATGTTCTCCTGGTTCTACTCCTTTCACTCTGCATCAGTTCCTGGAGGTCATTCCAGTTCACATGGAATTCTTCCAGTTTATTATTCCTTTGAGCACAATAGTATTCCATCACCAACATATACCACAATTTGTTCAGCCATTCCCCAACTGAATGGCATACCCTCGTTTTCCAGGTTTTTTTTTTTTTTGCCACCACAAAAAGCGTGGCTATAAATATTTTCGTACAAGTCTTTTTATCTATGATCTCTTTGGGGTACAAACCCAGCAATGGTATGGTTGGATCAAAGGGCAGGCAGTCTTTTAGAGCTCTTTGGGCATTGTTCCAAGTTGCCATCCAGAATGGCTGGATCAGTTCACAACTCCATCAGCAATGCATTAATGTCCCAATTTTGCCACATCCCCTCCAACATTTATTACTCTCCCCTGCTATCACTTTAACCAATCTGCTAGGTGTGAAGTGATACCACAGAGTTGTTTTCATTTGTATTTCTCTAATTATTAGAGATTTAGAACACTTTCTCATGTGCTTATTGATAGTTTTGATTTCTTTATCTGAAAATTGCCTATTCATGTCCCTTGCCCATTTATCATTTGGGGAATGGCTTGATTTTTTTATACAATTGATTTAGTATAGATATCCTGATCTATAACCAGAGACTTATTTGAGTGGCCTAGGGTGGTCATCGGATGTAAAGAACAAAACAGATTGGAAGCATGGCTTGTTAGCTGATAATGCTCCAAGGTATAGTGGAGTCACCAATTTATTATAAAGGAAATTAAATATCCTCTTCCCCCAAAAGCCCAAGAAAGTTTCCCACAGTTACAGAGAGCAGAATTTTTACTATAGTCAAAACAAAAGCCTTAGAAGCCTGCAGGTGTAGATAAAAAAACCTATGCTATCAACTATATGTGTTATCTTTAAGTGGAGCCTGGGACATCTCATTAGTCCGGAAAGCCCCTGAAGTTCTCAGGCTTGATAGTATTAAACAAATTTTTGAGCCTCATTTTTTTACTTTAATTCTGGGCAAAATGCCCTGCCAAGGGTTCGAGCTTGGCCATACTACGCAGCTGCATTCTCAGTCAAAGGGGAACAGTGTTAGCCCCCCTCCTGCTGGATTCCTGAGAGCCCAAAGCTTTTTACTATAATGCATTTTAAAGGAAGGTGAGAATTATGAAAAGAATCAAAAGAAGAATCTCAGATTTTTATCATAGATAGCCCACTCTGTTTCTCGAACCTGATAGGTAGAAAAGCCAATACACAGCTCTGCCGGTCTGTATTGATCTTTTGATGGGGTCCAGATAAAAATATCTACTTGAGATTCTAATTTCTCTTAATAGCTCCCGACAATTTAACTCCTTGTATATTGGAGTAATTAGACCTCTGTCAGAGTTTTTTGTTATAAGGATTTTTTCCCAGTTTGTTGTTTCCCTACTGATTTTGGTTGCATTGTTTTTGTTTGTACAAAACCTTTTTAATTTAATATGATCAAAATTATTTATTTGACATTTTGTAATTTTTTCTAACTCTTGCTTGGTTTTAAAAGTTTCCCTTTTCCAAAGATCTGACAAGTATACTATTCTGTGTTCACTTAATTTACTTATAATTTCCCTCTTTATATTCAAGTCATTCACCCATTCTGAATTTATCTTGGTGTAGGGTTTGAGATGTTGATCTAAACATAATCTCTCCCATATTGTTTTCCAATTTTCCCAGCAGTTTTTGTCAAATAGTGGATTTTTGTCCAAAAAGTTGGGCTCTTTGTGTTTATCATAGACTGTCTTGCTGACGTCACTTAACCCAAGTTTATTCCACTGATCCTCCCTTCTGTCTCTTAGCCAGTACCATATTGTTTTGATGATCACTGCTTTATAGTACAGTTTAAGATCTGGTACTGCTAGGCCACCTTCCTTCATGGTTTTTTTTTTNGTGATCAAAGTACCTAGAAGCAAAAGAAAAAGAGTAATTACATGGAGAGATCCAATATAGCATCCCTCCTCATTAAGTAACTTGGACATCAAGGGTTTTATGTGGAAGTTCTGGTACTAGGGCAAGGAGCCCTCCCAGCAACTAGATTAAACAAGGTATGTAATAAAGTCTCAACACCAGGACATACAGCATGGCCAGAACCTAAATGAAAAGGTAATCCTGAAAACAAGCATTGGCTTATGCTGCTCTGGGTTTAGAAGTAGTCATTGAGAAAACTAGCTGAATCCATACTATGGAAAAAAGATAAGAATTGTGTAATTAGAACCTGTTCCCCTGGACTTCAATTCCCAGCATCCCACTTTCCTTCTCATGTTATGTGCTGATGTGGGAGGTTATAAATTTTGTGTAGCCTCTCTCTCTTCTTGTGATTGCAACTAGATGAAGCGCACTTTTTGGGAGAGGCGAGAGAACTTACTTACTCACATGGTCTTATTTTTTGTTTGATAATTAGATTTTTATTCCCTTTACTTCAAGTGATTATTAATAAACTTTATAAAATAGTTGGAGTTGGGGACATTAATTTAAATCTTACATTTATGGTGACCAGAAGTCTGGAGTTTAGAACCCTTGCCTCCCTCTAACTTGGTAGAACAATTTTTTAAATAGACAAAAAGACAGATTACTTTTAAAAGCCTCTGCCACCCATTGTTGCTGTTGCTGCTGCTACTCCTGCTCCTCTGGCTGCTGCTGCTGCTGTTGCTGCCTCCCACATTTGACCAGACACTGGCTGTGGGTCCTTGAAAGCTGCTTTCCACTGGGCTGGTAAAGTATAGACCCCCCTTTCCCTTACATTGCTAACAGTTGGGTGCTTGCTGCTGCCTTGGAAGCCCAGGGTTTCTTTTAGGCAATAATTGCCTCTAACACTTTTGACTCCTTTCACCTGGGGGAAGCAACCCTGCCCAACACCCCCCCCCCCACTAAGCTACCATCTCACCTCCCAGAATCCCAGAGTGTTGGAGGAAGTTAATAATTTCAGCTCAGTTTTTTTTTTTGTTTTGTTTTGTTATTAGAAGGTATTAATTATTGGGCTAAATTGAGAAAGTTTAGCCTTATCTTACTCCTAGAAGTTTGCTCTCTCTTTAAGGCCTTTCCTAAACCTCCATGTATTTAAAGCACTGGAGTCTAGGAGCTCCTCAACTAGTATCCCAGCACTCTCACTTGGTAACACATGTTCCCTGGAGTTTTTACCCCTGGGGAGAGGGGGAAGGAAGGTTACTCTTCCAAACGTCTTACCTGTACTCCTAGCTAGTACATACTAGGCTAATGCCACCTGCAGATAGGAAGCAGATTTGCAACCAACTTAAGTATAATTGCAAGCATGGCCCAGTTTCCTGACTATCTCAAACAGCTCCCACTCCTGGAGAGTATTACAGAGATCACACAGCTCAAAGTTTTGAGGTATCTTCTCTTACTACCATTCCTGGGTGCACTGGTCCTTTCAATTAGCTTGAGTAATCCTGAGATTCAGAGGGAAGATTCATCTCCCTACACTCCCTTGCCATTTTGGCTGCCCAGTCTCTGCAACACATCCAATATAGGCTTCATCCACACTAGGCCCAGTGTGGGTATGGGGAACCCAAGAAGTGTGACCAAAGAAATCTAGATGGATAATGATACTGGGGAGGGGAAGGAACCTTAAAGAGTCTGAGGGTGAATTTTTAAAACTTTTCAGACTCCATTGTTTTATCAATGTTAACTGTTTCAGTTTGTCCTCCTCTAAATAGTAAAGAAGTCTCTGTAACACAGCTATCAGAACTGGAGAAAAGGACTCTTGAATTCAATGCCTGTATCCTGTCACATATATTATATTTGCTGATTGCTTGCTTTAAGATTTAATTTTTTTAAGTTCACATATTAATCTAATCTATACCATTCTGTTACACTATGTCATTTTCAGCTACTGTGCTTTGGCCATTTAACTATATGTACTGTTACATTGTCTTTATTTGTACCTCCCTATATGACTGGACTGGAGAAAATACCATTGTAAAAGCCCATGGTCAATTTGGACATACCCTTTTCTGTGGCTAAACATAGGTCCTTGTGGATACTGGGTTTGTCACCAGATTCATTGAGGTCACATGTTGCCTAAATGGCTTTTTGTTCCTTTTAACTTTGTTAATTAGATGATGATGGACGGACTCCATCAAACTGGTTACAATCTGTATACAACCTTTAGAGATTTTAATAACCTAAGAATGTAAATTGATTTTAAGGGATCTTCAGAAGTGATTTTCAGATATCTAGTAGCACCACTACCTCTGACTGATCATTTGCCTACCTTTGAGTTGTTTATAACAAGAGGTAAGGGTCCATTTAGCAGTTGAAGTGAAGTGCAATAGCACTATTGTATTCCCCACTTCCACATTTATTAAAAATGTAATTAATGGATGAGACATCTGAATTGATTTTCACTATTGTAGTCCTCACCTCCACATTGCAATGGATGGGGCATATAAAGACACACCTTTTACACTGTTACAATCTCATACCAGAGGAGGGAGGTTTCCCCAAGGGGCTTGGTTACCCTGTAATGGGTTATAATCTCCTCCAGGAAGGGGGAAGGATTTTCCTAGGGAGGGTTGGTGGCTCCTGAATGTTGTGTTTTGTTTTGTTTTTTTAATTTGTAACTATTCAGTTTATTCTACCCTTCCAAGAATGATCTAGATTCTTGGTGACATTTTAGACCCAAAAAGTTTCATCAGCAGTACAGAGGTTTTTCTGGGCTCTCCTGCCATATTTTGGAATGATGGCATTAATAGACTGTTAAAAAATATCTCAGCCAAGGTTTAAAGACTGGCTAGATCTAGAGAACTTGTAACAAGTATCCATGAGCTTCAAAGGTTTTTTTTAAATGTTACACAGCAAGTAGCTATAGAAATTCATGTGAATCCTAATGATAGTAGGTTTGTTTGCTATTGTTATTAAATGGGCTCTTGTGATTTCAGGGTTTTTGATACTTCTTTGAATGTGCATTACCTGTTATACTACTGCTTTAAAAAGCTGTTACTTGGTAAAAATAATTTGCACTCACATTGTAGATCATGGCCAAGTTGAAAAGGAAATGTATCTTATTTTTGGGTGAGAAACTTTTGTATTGCACCTCTCCTTGGCAAACACAGTGTGTCACCAATTATAAATATATTTTTTTATTTTTTTTTAATTTTATTGTTTTCCTTGTATGTGCAATAAGGTATTTGAGTTTTCTTTTTTCTCTCATTTTTTATACTTGAGGCATGTTACTGGTATTAATGGTTTTTTGATTTTGCACTAGTATAAGTTTACAATATCCATTAGCCCTAATATTAATGCATACCCAAACACTTTAAACTATAGAAACATGCCACTGATTGTTAAGGATTATGGGACTTTGATTAATGATTGTGTCTGATTCCAGGAGAAGGGATCACAAAAGAACCATTATACAGTGCCAAGAAGCACAATGTCAAGGAGACCAACCAATCCCGGTGGGATTGATGAGAATCTACGCCAAGACAGAGGACTTGTTTTGGGGTTTCGAGGAAGCGGCTGTTTGACAATGTCAGATGCAGGATTTCCCCATGCTAGATTCAGACAAAGTACCTCAGTCTAGCTGCCATCTTGGTTCCCCTATCACTGAGAGCAAAGGTAAAATCAGACCAGGGAATGCTATTTCCTGTTTGCTGCAAAAATCTAGCCCCTTTTTTGCCTTTCATAGTGTGCCAATTTTCTGTAGTCCTGGCTGCTAATTGGGTAAGTACATATTGCTCCAATGGTCCTACAGACTTGTGGGACATATATCACTTTATTGGGTCCTGATTCTAGGACCTGTTATGGGCTTATTCTTGTTTACTCAGAATTTTTATATACTATTTAATTTTGATTTTTTTCCTTTTCTTCTATTTGTTTTTTTTTTTTATGTTTTTTACTTCCTTTTAACAATTGATTCACATACCTCATAACTCAGCCATGTATCCCTGGGTGATCTGTGTTTTATCAACACCCTCCCTCAGGGGGGATTGAATAATTGCCATATGATTCTAGATTTATAAAATTTTTTTCTTATTTGGGAGTAATTTTAGGATAAGAAACTTGCTACCTCCCTAAATCAAGAAAGTGAACTGTTTGGAGAAGGCACCATAGAGATGCCTGCAGAAACCTCACACTGCACCAAAGGATCCAGAATGAACTTTGGGATATAGTGAAATTGAACTATGGGGGGTTGAACACATTTATTTTGAATGTAAATTCTTATGCCAAAGAGGACTGCCCCCTAATTGGCTTTTGGTCGATGCACCTAGTTAACATTGGTTTTGTTCTCTTTCTCTTTTATTTCCCTCGTATCCCCAAATTATTGTAATTTCCCCTTAGAAAGTGCAATATTGTATGTATCTCTAGTTGAAGATCTTTAAAGATATAAGTTGGTTATATGTATTGATTCCATGGGGAAACTAGACATGAAAATCTGGGAGATGTCTACATACTTTCCCATGGGAATCAGGGGGGATTGTGTAATTACAATTTGAACCCTAGAACTACAATTCCCAGCACTCCACTTTCCTTCTCACGTTACGTGCTGATGTAGGGAGGATATAAGTTTTGTGTAGCACCACCTCTCTCTCTCTTCTTGTGATTATGACTGGCTGAAGCAGACTTTTTGGGAGAGGTAAGAGAACTTACTCACATGGTCTAATTTTTTGTTAGATAATTAGGTTTTTATTCCCTTTACTTCAAGTGATAATTAAT
Organism: Gracilinanus agilis; assembly: GCF_016433145.1. Taxonomy (NCBI): domain Eukaryota; kingdom Metazoa; phylum Chordata; class Mammalia; order Didelphimorphia; family Didelphidae; genus Gracilinanus; species Gracilinanus agilis. The sequence goes on from NC_058132.1 coordinate 373,718,855, forward strand.
AAACTTTATAAAATATAATACTTGGAGTTTGGGACATTAATTTGAGTCTTACAGAATTCTGATTGAACTCAGTCTTACATTTTCTGGTTTGTAATCTTTAAAGAATTACAAAATGTGTGGATGAAATCACCTACAATATTTTTATGAAATGAAAATAAAAACAAAACTGCTAAAGTCACTATTTGGAGCTGGGATTAATTAATGTTGCTTTTTTCATTCAGTAATTTAGTATTTGATATTCTAAGGCAGGATTATTTGTGTTAGGTGGAGCAGCATTTCTATGTGTTAACCAGATCCCTAGAGAAAGATCAGACAAATATGATTCACCCTCTTCTTCTCCCTCCCCAATGTATTCTCACCTCCCTGCATGATAACCTCAAGTCCCAAAGGTATAAAACACTATTGATTCTTTTAAAAGAGATGTGAGGCACTTGGTTGTTTTGGGATTTTGTTTGTTTTTTTAGCTAGAGAATTTCTAGGCACCACTTCAGCTAAACTGAAGCCATTTTAGCTTAGACCACTCTCAGGGCAAAGGATTACTCATCTAGATTACTGAGTCCTTTACACTAAACCATTCCAATATAGAATCTTCCTTCCTTCTGCCTCTCCTCTTTCAGGGCTCAATTCAGAGCCTCCCATGCTCTGGGTTTATAGGCAACCAAAAGGAAATTACTCTGGGATTTCATGAAATTGGAATCTGAGGGTTGCCTTGGATGACTCAAAGAAATATATTCCTTTCACTAATGAAGATAGATTGGTCAAAGACCTTTCCTTCTCCATTTCTTGTCCCCAAGAAAAGACCAATCCTATTGAGAATCCCTTGGTATAGCTCATCCTGATCCCAGTCAATTTTTGCCTGCTCAGAACTACACCACAGAGCACAAGGCTACTTATTACTAAGAACTCTAAGAAGTCTGGGAAAAAATGATCATTTATATTCTCATAAAATCTTGGACCAAGAAGGCCAGCAGAATTCTAGCTGTGGTCTTCCTGATAGTTACAAGCTTCCCCAGGAATGGGGGAGCTAAAGGCCTGAATCCCCAATGTAAATATAGTAACTAAGAGCAAAATAATTGAGTTCTAAAATATAGCATGTTTGCCTGAGATGGCTGTGACCTGGGACAGAGAGAAAATAGTTCCCTCAGATATCAATAGTGGGATTGAGTCTAGGGTTATGGTACCAGATAGGAGATTTCAGCTAATAAAGTACTGTGAAGAGTGAATCAAACTCTCTTTGTCTATCAATCAGCAACTTTTAAGTTAATCAATCAAAAACTTATGTACCCCTACTTAGTACCTTACCAGTCACTAAGTATGAGAGTTCCCAAGTCACTTTCTAGAGTGGGTGACAATTCCAGAGGCCACTGTGTCCCCTGTCCCCCCCGGACTGCGATTGGTTCCTGTAAAGTGGGGAAGAGTCAGGAAGTGACATGCAAAAAGGACTATTAAAATGTCCTGATCTTCCTGTCCAAGGGACTTCTTGAGGCTTCTCCTTTGAAGTTCTTTGGAGACTCTGCTCCTTGGATCTCCTCCTTTGGACTTCTTTGGAGGATGGCTCCTTGGGACTTTTGAACTTCAACTTTGACTTGGAGCTTGGGCCTTTCAACTGGAGTTTTCAGCTTTGGGACTTTGCCTTTTAGCTTTGGAGCTTCTTGGAGTTAGAGAATTTCTTGCGGGTTCACTGCTGCCTTGGTGAGCTTAGCTCACAAAGGATTTTCTGCATTGGGACCTTGCCTGGATCATGCCTGGCTTGCTGGTGAGTGACTAGGAGTCCCATGTGGAGACTGGAACTCTGTTGAGGAGTGAGCTTCATTTCACCAGATTAGCATTTAGGGTAGGCTAGGCAGTCTCCTAAACTCTTTCCCTTCCACACTTCCCTCTTTTTACTAATATTCCAATTAAACAAAATTGCTAAAAGCCACTAATAGTTTTCCTGACTTAAGGGATAATAATCAGTCACCACTTTTTTATAACTCTCTTTAGTCAAAATCCCAATTTAACCATTATAATAACAATAAAAGAGCCAATAAGCATCAAATATTATTCACCTGTGTCATATTTGCATATGGGTCAAATTTCTAGGTTCTGGTCAATATTGGGATCACAGGTGGTAATAGTGGTACTTAGAAATGGTATCGTATGGGCTATACAGCCACAATGAATATTAACTATCCTGCCTTAAAGCTATATCAAACACTAAATTTTCAGTTGGTTCTAATCAACTATTTGTCCATTCCATGGATTCTTTTGAAGGCTGGAATTGTGATATTGGAGTTAAGTGCAAAACACCTGAATTTTTAACTTCAGTCCAAGCTCCTAGCCTTCTTCAGGCGACATTTGTTATCAGCTTACAGATAGACAATAAGAACTATATATGCTGTTTCTTGGAAATTTGGGGCCTATGTTAAGTAGGAAGAAGGAATCACTGGTGGATTTTTCTTTTTTTGTTAGGCATTGGATCCACATTGGCATCTTTGACTTCATGAATATAAATGGCACAAATTAGTCCCCCAAAATGTTGCTTTTCACTCACCCATTTCACTATTATTGTATTCATCCACCTAAAATCTACCCATTAGTGTTTCCTATCTCTTCCCTATCTCTCCCTTTGACTCAATAGAAAATCACCAATCTGATACCCATTGCCTGAAACCCAGACTAGTTCCAAACAGTTTTGGTGCCTGCCCTCAAACCAGCCTTGACATTTATGGCGAGAATACCAGAAGTCATTAAAACAATAGCAGTTACTATAGTTGTTTAGGGACTGAAGACATCAAGGATTATTCAGTCTACTCCATGGCCTGAAGAGTCCTTTCTAAATTTCTAACCACCACAGAGGCCTCTCTGGGAATGCTGGAGAAAAAAATAGTACTAGTATAATTCTCCCTTAATAAGAAAAAAAAAATTGCTTTTTGTAGAGGGAGGCCAAAAGTCTAATCAAATTGTCCAAAACAGGGAGAAAAGAAGAAAGCAAGGAGAACTGGTAGTTTAGCAGGATTTATCCTACCTACTATTGTTCAGTATTGGAGAGGCCAATGATAGCTTCCTCTTTAGCCCCTCAGAATCAAATCTTCTTTTCCCATACTGTGGCATCAGCAATGAACTTAGAGTAAAAAAGACTTGGGTTCAAATCTCATCCCAGGAATTTAATAGTTATGTGACCCTGGACAAGTCAATTAACCACTCTATGCCTCAATTTCCTTATCTATAAGATAAAGTTTCTCAGTGGCCTTCAAAATCTCTTCTAGCTCTAAATCTATGATCTTATTTAACTTGAAAAGTATACATGTATTAAATATTTGAGCCCTCAAAATTTCTGGGGCAAAGACTCTTTGGCCTCCCAAATTATTTTTATGGGTCTCAACCCACCCAGTGAAAAGTGTAGGGCCCCAGAAACAAAAGTTTCTGGAGTGCATTTAGATGGTAAATAAATCTAACTTCATATTAACCTCAGCAATTCAAGTATATTTGCCAAAATACCAAGTATATTTCCCAAAACACCAGAGTCTGCTATGGTCTAAAGTATCCCACATACTGTCTTCTGTTTCAGAGTTGCAAAGGAAATCATTCTGTGTACAAATGATTCATCAGCTCAGAAACAACTAAAAAATATAAAACTTTAAGGAAATCTTGAAATGCTGAAAATGTGAATATCAGGCCTCAGGCATAGGCAAGAGATAGCATAAACCTTTGGCTTAGTGCTTTTTATAAAATCCAACAATATGAAAATTCTTGCATGGAATCAAAGTTTGCCATTTCCCTTCTAATTTTTTCAGGAAAGAAAGGAATGAATGGAAGGAAAGAAGAAAAAGAGATGAGTAAATGAATAAAGACACTTCTATTATTCTCTTACTGAATACAAAACAATGATCCAAGGTGCAGGGGATACAATTAGAAGGGGAAAAAAAAGACACTACATCCTCTTGGGAATTTTATATTTTGATGGGAATGACAACAAATCTAGATTTTATAGCAAATCAGATCCCACGATAGACCCTATATATTTTAGGGTGCTTTTATGTTTGAGGCTATATAAGAAGCAAAAAGTCTTTGTTAAACATTTTGACTAATATTATTTGTAGAGACATTTCTCTTCATCACTGAGATTAACCCAATTTTTTATTCAATACATGAAATAGAAAAGAAACTATGGTGAGAGAGGAACAATGGCTATAATTAACCTTATGTTTTTTATTCATGAAAGGGACAAGAGAATAACCATTTATTAAGGACTTATTATATGCCAGATTTTGTGCTAAACACTTTGCAAATCTTAAATGCATTTGGAATCTTGGAAGAGTGGGAAAGTGAGAAATCAGTATGTGAACAACAGGTTGAATAGATACCTCTTTGTGACTTTTTTTCTTGTCCAATAATCTATAATGCCTTACGTCCTTATATACAGCACAATTCCAGATATCTACACCATGTCCATTTGCTCTTCCTTCTGTCAAGTTGTTTTTAGTATCTGGTGCCATATAGATGAGGCCCAGAGGTCCATAAAATTTTACCTTCCGCCTTACCCACAAAGAGAACCAATGTTTTCAATGTCTTCTTGATATTTACTGTACCAGGCCCACTTTATACTCATTGTCTCTTTGTTAAGTGAAGCATAAGCTTTTGAGCAGGCTCCTCCAGTGTTTATAATCCTCCTATTTCTCCTCACATTCTACCATTCTAGATCAGAGGATTAAAAATTGGAAAAGACCTGAGAGAACATCATGTCCATCCCCATTTTTAAAAAATGTAAATAAAATATGTTTATTTCAGTATACAGAACAGAAGAGTCTAAAGAAGTCTAGAATTTTCTATTCATGCTCTGGTTTGGTAACAAAAATCTGAATGTTAGCATTGATGATATTTACAAAACGAAACATGATAAAATCTATTTCCTGAGGAATCAGAGATAGGAAATGAATCTCTGATTTTCATTAGCTTAAGGAATTGCTAAATGAAGAAACTCCATCTACCTAAAAAGGCCAGCACCTTCCCTGTTGTTGTTTAGTCATTTTTCAGTCATGTCAAACTCTTCATAACCCTTTTTGGGTTTTTTTGGTTTTTTTGGCAAAAATACTAGAATGATTTGCCATTCCTTCATTTGAAGGAAATTCATTTTGTTCATTTGATGGATTAGGGACATGAGGCAAACAGTGCTAAATGACTTGCTAGTTCCACAGCTAGTAAATGTCTGAGTCCATATTTGAACTCAGTAAGATGAGTCTTCCTGATTCCAGGCCTAACATTTTATCTATTCTATCAATTCTCTCCACTTCATCCACACCTAGAAGCCTGGCTATCCATAACACAATATAAATAAAGAAATTATTTTATGTGTTATGTGGTAAGGACCATGTGAGATAAAATTGCAAAGAACTTTAAGAAGAAATTAGACCAAGCTATACTTGGCAATGAATGCCAAAATAAGGACTAATGGCATGATTTGGTAGAAGAATTAAAGTACTTTGTGTTAGAAGAGTAATGATCAAAACCTTTAAGAAGGTCATTAGATTTTCTGAAGACTTAGTAGCCTCATAGTTTAGATATGAAAAGCTTAGCTTAGACCTTCTTAGAGAGACTTGAAATTTTTTTAAAGTGGGAAATAATATCTATCCTAAAGAAGTGATGGGGGAAAGGAGGGATAAATTAAGGGGATACGTTGACAGAAATAGTATTAATCATAATATTTGTGAGGTCAGAGACAGGACAGGTGGAGGTACTATAACAATTAGAGAAATCAAAAATCTTACTTGTTTGGGGAGAAAGAATACCTTCAATTAGTTATTTTGTATATGAGCTACTATCAGAATAATTTGGTGCAAATGTCCCTTAGTCAACTGTAAATTCAAAATTGGAATCCTTTGGAGGAAATTAGAGAGAGAAATGTGGGTATCAGTTGAGGAAAGAGAATGCTAGGGAGTGATATGTGAAGTTCTGAGAGTGGAGGGTGAGAAGAGTAAACAAGAAGTCTAGAATTTTTCTATTCTTGCATTATTTTGGGAAGGAAAACCTGAATACTAACATTGATGACATTTATAAAACTAAACTTTTTTATTTACATATATCCTTTTGTTTCCTTAGGAACCATATAGGGATCAGGAGTGGACCTATACTTTCATTAGTATAAAGCAGTGATGGGCAATGTGGGGGGGGGGGGGCGGAGGGGGCCTGAAATGTTCTATCTGGCCCTGAGACATTATTACTAATCAGATGAATACAAGGAGTAGGATACAATACAATGAAGCTTCAAAAGAGTTGCCTTAGAAACAGACTGACAGATGAGCATTTCCTTTCCTTTGGCCCCCTCTTTAAGTTTGCCCATCACTGGTATAAAGAATTCCTAGATGAGGAAACTCATTTTGCCCAAAGAGATCTGAATGGATAAGTAATCTATCCAGTGTTACAGGTTCAACACATATGAGAGAAGGAATTTAAATTTGGGTCTTCCTGAATCCTGGTCCTACAATGCTTCTTGTATAATATAAACTATTACAAGTTATATGTGAAGATAGTTTTCATTGCACAATACTTATAATATATAAGAATGTCATGATTTGGTGGCTTCTGAATGCCAAAGTACTCAAATGATTTTAGGGAATGTTTTTAAAAAGTCAAGATAGATTTGATTTTAGGATTTTTTTTCCCTTTTAATTTGCTTTGTGCCTTTATGTGATCTTCATTTTTCTGGTTCATGTAAATTACAAGTGTTGAAGTATGGATATCCATCAATATCAAAAAATTATTTGTTTCAAAGTATTAAGAGAACGAATGTCCCACTCACTTAAACAAAAGCCAGAGTCAGCAAATAAGAGTGAAGAAAAGCAATTGTTTATTCCTTTCAAGAAAAGAGGCACTCCAGCTTTGGGTTCAGGGATGTGAATTGGCTGGGCCCAGAAAGGCAATATATAAGGTCCCTATTGCAAGACCCTCTTCCCTCTGACCTGCCAGGCTCTCACCTTGGACCCTGATTTAAAAATTTACAAAGCTTGAGCTCTAACTTAGAAAGGTTCAAAGAATGGTGAGGGCAGTACCAAAGTACACAAAGGAAGAGTTACATTTAACATTCCTTTAACATTCTTAAAAGATAACATTAACAGAATTATTTATTGTCCTTGAATTGGGATTTTTGTTTCTTATCAATCATTCTCCCAGGCTTGCCCTGGAGCATTTAGGTAAATGGTCAACCAAAAGCCTTTGAGATTTAAAGCTGGCTGCCACCCTGATCTTAAATAGTCCTATTTAGACAGGCCAAATGTTTTTATTTGAGAAACACACATCAGTCCCACTCAATCCCCCCAAGCTCCCCCCACCCCCGTTTTGTTTTGTTTATTAGTTGCATGCTTTCACATTCCATTGTTGGAGGATTGCTTCAGCTACCTTCTCCAAATCAAAGTTTTCATTTATCTCTTCTAAATCTTGGGTCTTTTGTTTCCTCAGGATTATTCATCAGGGCAGGGAAGATCTAAGATATTATATATGTATTTTCCACAATTCTCTGAATGAGAGCTATAAGACTGGGAAATAAATAGGAAAGTACAAGAGTAATGCCCAGGATTTCAAATATTATGGGTATAAATCTGGTCCAGGGGTCTGAGAAAAACAAATCCCACCAGCTGACCCAGGAAGTAGTATCTACTCCTGAGTTTCTGCTTAATTCTTCTGAAAGGGCAGTTAGTCTCTGGAGAGCTTTGGTCACTGACCCATTTGACGTAGTGTTGTTGGGAATGTTGGTACAACAGTTCCCTCCTAACATGACACAGACACTACCTTCCTTAGCTAACATCATGCCAAAAACTAATCTCTTTTCCCATACCATTTGACTGGTGGCATCCCCCGACTATGTCCCTGGTATAGTTTAGGAACCTTTGCTGATTATAATAAATGCAGTTGATCCAGACTACATTCTTGTTTATGGTACCCACCCAAAAGGGATTCGAACCTGGCTGCTATCTGGTTCCTAGCTTTAAACTCATTTGGGACTCCTCTAGGCACTCCTATTGCATCCATATACACTGATTGATCAAAGGAGCCTTGAGGAAAAATGAAGAGTGTTTCTCTTTTGCCTTGACTGGCCTAGATGAGTGGTTTGGTTCAGATATATCATTGTGAATGGGATTGCCAATTTTACCAAGGCACTGGCCCCAAGCCAGTTATTCAGGACTTGTCTGAGTGTGGTTTCCCCACATGACCATCAGAGATCTGCTGGAGAAGAAATTTTTAGATTAGAAAATTCAGGCCAGTCCGTCACATTCCAAGTTCAGACATATTCCAGTTTTGGACCAGGTCCCTAACTCATGTACCCTGAGATGCTCACAGTAGGATTCCAGAATCCTCATCTAGCTAGAGGTAACTTTTGTGCCACTTGTCTTAGTGGGTGGATGTAAACTGGCCAGTGTGCTGCAATTCTCTGCATTTAGCTCTCAAAAGACAGTAACCACTCACTTGAATTCATCCTGTCCCAGAGGAAAGGGAACAACACGGGACCTAGGTCTGCTAGTGGTACAGGCATAGCAGTTACTTTTTCTCAGACTATGAACAGTATATCTGACCCATTCCCTCCAGGCATTAGTCTCCTGATATCCTATTTCTATCTCAATGATTTGTCTTAAATCCTCAGTGACTGAAGGATTCCTGAGGAAGTTGGGAAGTAACCTAGGGCTCAGAGATCCAAGAAGTGCTGTCTCACCTGACCAATCCACTTCCTGAACTGGAACAGTTATACTTGATTTTACCCCACACAGTTGGGGGCTCATCCAGGATTCCTGGAACTGTAGAAAGGCTCTCAGTTCCCTCCTTCAATGGGTGCAGGATGCATCTGCCTGTGATTTTGGCCACTTCCCCCCTCCCCCCAGGGGAATGTGAACTCCTTCTAGCTTCTAAGTCAAAAGGGTTAAGAGGGTAAGAGTAAAGAGCAGAGAAAATTCAGACCAAAAAAGAGTCAATGAAGATTATGTAAGTGTGCACATGGGCCCAGGTGGAGGGGAAATTGGGTCTAAGCCCTAATCTCTAGAGAGATCCCCTGGATATAAATGTGTGAGACACTTCACAGACACAGAGCAAGTGGGGAGCTCCCTAGTACATGGTTTCAGTGTATCCACAAGGGATATGACTGGAAAAGAGGCAAGGCAACAGTTGTGCATGTGCAAGAGATCCAGGGGAGTGGGCAGAGCAAGAGGTAGCTCTCTTGATTGAATGACCACCCTGGGGTTTTCAAGATATTTGGGGCTGAGAAGCTCAGGGGCGAGCAAGCTAGGATCTAATTCACAAGGTATCTTGGGCTGAGGAGCCCAGGACTGAGTGAAATTAAGATTTGCCCGGTAAGACATTTGAGACTGGGAAGTCTCCGGATTGAGCAACCAGCCAGCAGGAATTTGATAGGGTTCTAGGCATCTTGATTTTGACACAGATAAAGATCTGGGAATAGGCCAAGAAAGTTCAAAAGAGAAATAATAAGAATAAGAATTTACCAAAGGTACCCAATGAAAAATATAAGGATAAGGATAATGATTAAGTATTGTTGAGAAAAATGCTGTGCTTTGGCCCAGGTAGAGCTCCTTGGAGGATTGGGTATGTCAGCTCCTAAACCTTTATGTTAATAACAAGCAGTCCCAAAGTGAGGAAGAGTGTGCTTATGCTGCCACAAGTAGGAACTTAACCTCAGGGAACAACATGAGCTCCTCACTCACTTGTTATAGCTTTGGGGAAGTTGGGCTCTCGAGAGTAAATTGCCCTGAGAAATTAAAGGAACAGAAAGTCTTCTCTCTCCCAGCATTGGAAGACCGAAAGGATCGGGGGTAGAAATCACATTTCTGATAGATACTGGGGTTGTTAGATCCTCACTTATTGTGTTGCCCCAGGAGCTAAGCTTAGAACCAGAAAAATTATCATGGCAGGACTGAAAGGGGAGAATTTACTTGACTCATATTGTAGAATATATATAAAAAGAAAAGAATAATTTTTTTCTGTTGTACCACCAAATGGCCATTATTATAAAAACAAAACAAAACAAAACAAAACAAAAATCCCGTCTCCTGCTTCCTCAGGCCTGGAAATGAGAATTAGAGATGAGTATACTCAGAAAAGTATGTGGGGAAGAGATGCTGGGACTGCTCAAACCTGAAGCAAAGTTTGTTTAAATGTTTGTTGTCTCTCTTCCTAAATCTGTGTTGTTGTGTCTACATAAGCTATTTATGTGTTAACTCTGTGACTCTCTCTCTCTCTCTCTCTCTCTCTCTCCCTGCATTCCTGAATATGGAGGATGTCTGGAAGACAAAGAGAGTGAGTTAAGAGTTTAAAAAGGCACTTATATATGAATTGTGAGTTTCATGAACTCTAGGGTAGCTTAACAAAGTGAAAAGGAACTATTCCTTAGGTTTAACCTCTGTCTTAGGAAAGACTGAAGCAGGTTAAAAGATCTGTTTGAATCCTCCCCCTTTCTTCTCTCCTAGCCACAGAGAGGGAAGGTGGAAAAAGGACAGAAAGAGATGTCTGATCTCTCAAATGTATTTCCTAATGATGTTTATTTCAAGTTAGAATGGGTGTATATGGTTTTGAAAAATAGTATCCTAATTCTTAATTGTGCTTGTTGAACTAAGGGGAAGTTTCAGAGTGAGTCTGAATGTAAAGGTGATTCAATATTGCAAAATGTCTATCAGATTCATAGAATTATAGGGTTTTTTTAAGCATTGCTATTCTGTATCAATCTAGCAATGCTACTAACATTGAGATTTAAAGTGAACAAAATTGTTAAATGATTTAAACTTTTAAATGTACAGAAATGGTTTTCACTTTAGTAAATTAAAATTGAGAATTAATGAATGCCTTTCTTAATATTGAAAATAGGTAGCCTAGCCTGCTTGTCAGAAAGAGCTTGCTCTAAGTCCACCCCGCTAAGTGGAATAAAAATGACCATCCACCTGAATTACAATTACAAACCTGGAGTCAGAAAATGAAAGTGAAAAAGACAGAAGTTTATTTCTTTTCCTCATGAGGAAGGCAAATGCCCTGGTGGAAAGTTTGCAATTTGCCTGGGTGTAAATACAGAGTTATATAGGTTCCTAACATGAGATGCCCAACTCTCTCCTCTGTCCAGCCCCTTGTCTGGGGGCCAAGACGCACAATCTAGGTACAGAATCTATCCCCCAAATGTGCTCATCACATGGAGAGGGCAAGAGTGTCACCCTAAATTCTATAGAGTAAAGAGCAGCTTGCTCTTTATATATGTGTATATATAGCTGGACCGAGTGACCTTGCTCTCCTTGTTTCTCGAGTCCTGGCAATGCTCTTGAAGTGAAATAAAAAATCTGGCCCTAAAATAAGTAAACATCTTTGAAGTTGAGAACAGACTTATTCACACATTTCATTTCTGGTTGGGGTAGGGGGTGTTAAACTGGATGCTTTGCCTTGAGACTATTGGGATGTAATCTGAGTACTTTGAGAATTACACACTTAATTCCATCCCATTTTAAAGGTAGAAATTATTGCCGTATTAAACTGCTTCAAATTTGTAAGTGTGGCCTGAAATAAGGGTGTGTAATAGTTAAAACTGGCCATGGATTTTATTCATCAGAAAGAAATAGGGGAGAAGGATAAAAGAGAGAGAGGAGGTACATAATTTTTATGGAAGATTTATCCTAATCTAGCCTCTTCATTTAGCTTGCTGTTGCCATCTGGGCCACCTGGTCAATACCAACATAGAAGTCAGTCCAGAGACAGAAATCCAGTCTTGCCTTAGTTTATCAAGCTTTCTCTCCACCCACTGACTCTCACACAGCAAACCTAGTGAGCCCTTTCTACTTTGCCTGAGTCACCCAGGGGGCTGCCCAGCCTGCTTCCTGCCTCATTGTCCCCAGCCTCAGTTTCTGGCTTTTCCTGCTAACTACAGGGGGTACCAGAGTTTCAATTCTATCCTCATGATCAAAGTCCCCTCAATAATTTTCTTCACACGGGTGTCCACTTCAAATCACCATTGCAAGAGTGCTAAACTGACATATCAGCTTTTTGAATAATTTGAGTCTATAGATCAATTTTGAATGTTCAGTGGTCAGGCTTGGACCTGTCCTTGTTCTTTGCTGAAACTTCAATATTGTGTGAGATGGAATTTAGTGTGTAATTCTCAGAGTAATGACATTTGGCTTGTAACCCCAATATTCTTGGCGGTGGCATGGTAAAGAAGCACAGTTTAAAGCACAGCTTTTCTCCTGACTAGAGAAATAAATGCAAGGGGCTGGTTTGTTACTTTTGGTGACTATTTTATCTAAGGGCTCCAAGGAGTCCAGGAAGGATGCTCGATGACAAGGATCACAGAGGCAAAGACAGTAACACAGCTTAGCAACTTTTTATCTCTGAGGATGTCAGAATGTCCTTTTGTACATTTTGTTTTATTGCTGTTCCTCAAACCTAGCCACCTATGGGTACAGTCTGTAAAATCATGGTTTCAATAACAGGAATCTGACAGGATGACAGAATAAAAAGAACAATTTTTTACAAGTTGTAACTGAGGGAAGGGAGGAGGGAGATGGGGACAGGTTTCTTTTGTGATTAAGCAATCCTATAAATTGGCCTTTTGAATCCAGTGCATTGGCATTCCTTAAGCATCCAAAGCTGGGAATGTCCCCTTTTTGGAAAGAGAAATAAACCTGGTGCTTCTTCACTCATGTTTTCCGAATCCAGATTATTTTTATATGTTAATGGCAGAGCTGTGGGCTAAGGCTTGGTTATGGAGCCCAAGTTTCCTGACACTTTTACCACTCTTCTTTTTGCTAGGCTACTCAAGATCTTAAACTACCAGAGGGAAAGTTCTTGAATTTTGTATTCTTGGGATTGAGTAGATGTCTAGACCTCTCAAGACCGTCAGGGTGAAAGAAATACAAGCCACTGATGTCATCAGACAGCTATATAATCACCGAAGAATGTGACAGTTGGAAGCTGGGTTCTATGACTGTTGGAGTCTGGAGAAGTGCACAGATTCCCTTTGGAAGCAAACAACCAGAAGGAAATTGAACTTTCATTCTCTATTATTACATAACTAAGCCCACTGAAATGAGAGGATCAGGTAACCTGTCTTTGCATCACAACTTCAAGAGTCTACATGAGGAAAGATCACCAATTTCAGATTTTAAAGGTGGCTATAGGGAAAGATGAGGAAGGGAGTAAATAAGGATTGACCTCCTTGGAAAGAATGTACTTTAGTACTTTTAGGTTTTAAAGTCGAAGTACTCTATTCCCAATCTAATTTCTTCATCTCTCAAACCTATGTGTTCGCTGGTATTTGGGATAGAATTCGGGGTTCCCTAATTGTGGACTGTATCCTTGGAGCACCCAAAATAAAATAAAGGAGGCCTCAATGAAATACTAAATATATATGGCTTTATTAAACTGTTGCACAAGAGTTGGGACATTCAAGCTAAATGCTCAAGACAATACCCACGAACAGAAAAAGATCTCAATTTATAAAGTACAATTCTTAGCTCAAATGACATAATTGCATAGTATTACATTTATTATCTCTTATCTTGTCATCCTGCCACCCCTATGGATTCCAGCATCCCCTGGAACCATGAAACTATCATTTAAAGTGGTGGTTTTAGGGACAGTCAAAAGGTCTGGTGGGATGTGCTTTTACAAAATATACAACTGAGAACAATTTCTGATACACCTGTCAGACCTGAAGAATGGGCAGGGGAGTTACGTTAAGTTGCTAATTCTCAAGGGAGAATGCATCATAAAACTTTCTCTATTTGGAAAAGCTGCTTTTTAGTCCTTCTTTCAGTCTTATCTCTTCATTGACTTTACCTGGGTCTTTGGAATGCAAATTAGGACAGGTGGTAGGGCTGGGAGAGACTTGTTGTAGAAGAAGGGGAAAAGTGTTTGACTAATCCTTTCAGAATTTCAAAGGGGACTTTTAGAGTTGCTGGTTAATGGGGGGAACTTAGGGGGCGGAGAAAGGGCGGAGCCATAAGAAGGATACCATCTACTAACTTCTAAAATCTCTAGACTACAAATTTAAAAGAACCATTTTAGAAATATCACTAAACACTTCTTAAGAGAGAAAAAACATTTCTCTGTCCCACTCTGGCCAAAAGACCTTTATGATTTTAGGAGTATAACAATCTCTTAACTTGAAGGGACTCATTTACTAATTTCTTACTAGGGTCTTAAGGATAGTAATTTAAAGATATCAATACTGCTAGCTAAATGTCACTTTGAGAATAATACATTAATTTCACTTCACAATCTGGCAAGTCACTTTAGCCTTCAGTGTGAAGTCGAATTAAGTGTATTATTCTCAGAATGGGTTTGTACCCCAACATTTTCAGGACCCCAGTCAAGAGTTAGTATTTCCCCTCAGAATAAGCTTCAATGAGATATTTGGCCTATCTGTTCTAAATTTCAAAGACCTTGGGAGGCTTATCTGGCAGTGTTCAAGATGAGTGATAACAAGGAACTAGGAGGCTGGCTTCAGATACCACAGGAAAGGAGGCTCCCCATCCAAGGATATTTTGCAACTCAGTCCCTTGCATATACACACATTGTTTATTTTCTGATCTCCACCTCACTGTCTCTCAAGACTAAGCCTGGAAAAATCATTAATTTGATAAGATGAATCTAGCAGGATAGTAAGAAGGGAGGAAGGTTTCTTTTGTGATTAGAAAATCTTATAAATTCCTTCTTTGAATTCCATGTGTCAGCATTCCTCAGGTATCCAAAGCCTGGGATATCCCCTTCTGAGAAAGGTACAATAAAGTCTGTACTTTGGCTTCCTGATTCTGAGATTATGTATTCATTTAAGTGGAGGGTACCATTGTTGGAGACACCATCACACACACCTCCTTTATGAAATGAGAAAAGTGGATTACCCAGTACCAGTCTCCCCAGCATCTGGGCTCCTGAATTAATCTTGAGTGAGATATGATAACAATTGCTCCAGCATTCCCCACTTACAAAAAGAATCTGATTCAGAAAGTAGGCTTGAAATGACAGCAGTTTTATTGTCTTTCCATGAAAAGGGGCAATGTGTCCCCAAATTAAGCAAAGATCTCCAATACATATATGAATCTTTTTAATTACAAATCTTCTTCTCCCATTTCCTCCCTTTCTTATCACAGCTCTGGTTGGGGAAGCTGTGACATACTCTTGAACAGGAAGTTTTTATTTTATTTATTTATTCATTCATTCATTTATTTGTTTGTTTATTTAAACATTTATTAATATTCATTTTAACCTGTTTACATACTTTATGCCCCTACTTTCCCCTTCACACACCCCCCTCTCCCCCCACCCATGGCCGACGCACATTTCCACTGGTTGTAACATGTGTCCTTGTTCAGGGCCTATTTCCATATTGTTGTTAGTTGCATTGGTGTGGTAGTTTCAAGACCACATCCCCAATCATGTCCGCCTCAGCCCCTGCATTTAAGCAATTGCTTTTCTTCTGTGTTTCCTCTCCTGCAGATCTTCCTCTGAATGTGGGTAGTGTTCTTTGCCATAAATCCCTCAGAGCTGTCTTGTGTCATTGCATTGTTGCTGGTACAGAAGTCCATTACATTCGATTGAACAGGAAGTTTTTAACTTAGAACAGCAAAGTATAAAGGAAAAGTTACATTCCACCTTTTTTTCCTCCTGTGTTTTTTTTTCTCCATATTTCTTTTTTAAGAATATTTTTCCATGGTTACATGATTCTATGTTCTCTCCCTCTCATCTTCCCTCCCACCTTCTGGAGCTGACAAGCAATTCCACTGGCTTATACATGTCTTATTACTCAAAACCTATTTCTATATTATTCATATTTGTACTAGAGTAGTCTTTTAAAAATCACAACCCCAAATCCTATATCCATACAACCAAGTGATAAGTCATGTTTTTCTTCTGTGTTTCTACTCCCATAGTTCTTTCTCTAAATGTGAATAACATTCTCTTTCATAAGTTTCACAGAATTGTTCTTGATCATTGCACTGCTATTATTAGCAGAGTCGATTAGTCAGTTCATCATCCCTCATGTCAACATGGAATCTAAGAGAACCCCAAGTTTGTAGCAGTGGACCACAAGTCTAAGGACCCCAAGTTTGACCTTGTCACATGAGGATTTCTCTGGGAGGTAAATTCCAGACTCAAGAGTTTCAGACTAACAATAGACCTTGAAGTACTTCAGGTGGAACTAGCAGAGTCCATCAGGTGTTAAGTACCCTTTTTGTCCTAGAAGTTCACCTCTTGTATCAAAGTCCTTTCTCAGGTAACCCAGCCTTTGGCTGGATCTTTCCCTTTTGTGTCCATTGTAAGGCATCTGTCTCTCTCTGATAATCATGTCTAGAATTCCTCATTTCTTTGTAGCCATTGTAAAGCCAATCAACTATATTCCTGTCCTCACTTCCTCAAGAGGTATATAAGTTCCTCAATTTTCATGGTTCCTCGAAACTATCATCTTGAGGGGTGATTTCTCCCAGGGATCAGTACCCAGAGTAGCCAGAGACCTTCAGCTCTGTATGGTTTTGAGCTCGTGACTCTGTGTGGAGGCCTAAGGATTATACTGTAACCCCCCTCCTGATTAAAGACTTGGTTTTTCTGACTATTTAATAATTCTGTGTTTTTTGCAGTTTAACACTTACAGCACAATAGTATTCCATCACCGTCATATGCCACAATTTGTTCAGCCATTCCCCAATTGAGGGACACTGCCTCATTTTCCAATGTTTTTTGCCACTATGAAAAGCTCAGCTATAAATATTTTTGTACAAACATTGTAAAAATTAAAATTAATATATAATAGCTTTAAATATTATGTTTTTATAAGATTTAGTAATAATCACTCAAAGTAAAGGAATAAAAAGGTAACAAAATAAAAACAGGTGCCCATGGCTAATTTACCTGTTCAAACAGCCTGTGTTTCCAGCTGCAAACTGCCATAGGAAGGGAAGAGCTAGCTCCAGAAATCCCCGGAATTTATCCCTTGTCTACATCAGCACTTAATGACAGAAAGACAGTGGGCTCCAGGGAAAGGTAGTTCAAAGGCACAAGATTTTCAATAACGCAACGTTTTTTTTTTTTTTTATCTCTTTAGGATACAAACTGAGTAGTGCCATAGTTGTATCAAAGGACATGCAATCTTTTAAGCCCTTTGGGCATAGTTCCAAATTGCTATCCAGAATGGTTGGATCAATTTACAACTTCACCAGGAATGCATTAGTGTCCCAATTTTGCCACATGCCCTGCAACATTTATTATTTTCCTCTACTGTCATATTGGCTAATCTGCTAGGTGTGAGGTGGTACCTCAGAGTTGCTTTGATTTGCATTTCTCCAATCAGGAATCATTTAGAACACCTTTTCCAGATGATTATTTATAATTTTGATTTCTTCATCTGAAAAGTGCCTATTCATATCCCTTGATCATTTGTCAATTGGAGATCCATTTTACTTTTTAAGAGATAAAAGAAGCAACTGAACTGCCAACTGTCCTTGGATTGGAGTCCTTTGTTTCTTGTTATCAATCATTCTTTCCTGGTCTTTCCAGGTCTTTTAGTTATAAAAGCAACAAATTGTTTCCACATCCCCTTTCCTAGTGGGGATAAAAAACTGGGTGCCTTTGACCCAAGAATATTGGGATTACAAGCCAAATATCTTTCTGAGAATGATACTAATAATTCCATCTCACTCAATCCCCCTTTTTATTATTTCAGAGATGTATTATTCTCACTTGCCTCAGTTTCCCTCTCTAAATCTAGATATCTGGGGTTGTTAAAATCTCCTTTATCACTTTCTCATTATCATCTATTTTGCATGTAACAATTATCTACATATTCCCAACAAAATTTATAACAGAGAAAATCAGTACAAGAGCAATTAATAACATTGATTAACATTAGACTTCCTTGCACTTGGGTAATTCCTCCATAGCCAACAAACTTCATCTTCAGAAATCATCTTCTGAGAGTCAGAGACTGCTCTCCTCAGGAAACTGGCTCTCTTTGCTCCAAGTTGCTTGCTGAGATCCTTGAGATATTCCTGCTAAAATCTTTTAGAAGGCAGATTTCAATAATATTTTTGAACACATAAGTAGCAACACTTTGCAGATAGATTTCTTTTCTACAGAACATCCTAGGCCATAATCTTGAGCCTAAGACTCAAGCTCCAATCATGGTCAATTAAAACTGAAGGTCCCCTTTTATAACTTTTTTTATAGGACCTTGACAATGAAAACATATCATTAATGAACAAAAACCTCACTACTCAGCTAGCACTTTATAAATTTTTAACCTTCAATTATTGATCTACTTGGGTTTTTGGGAAATGGAAATTTTCATTTTAAAGTTTGCATTCTGTGCTAATTATAAGAATTTGTCATAAAAGTAAAAGGCAGGGAAAAGATTATAACTGCCCTTACTGGTTCCTTTAGTCTATGCTTTCAGAGGATACACTGTCTGACTTCATGTCAAAAGCTCATGCCATAACTGTTTCACTCAGGGATCATCAGAATCTAGTGGGCCTTGTAGAAGGATCTCATCTTACCTTCAGGCAAAGATTGTCTCTCCCAACTCCTTATAAGGTCTTTTATTTTGTTCTCTGAATGCCTTGTAGTTCTCCTCTTTAATGGTGGATCAATCATCAGACAGCCATATTTGAATTCCAAGCTCACAATAATATCATTTGAGATTCTAAGAGCCTTTTACCTTAAATGGCAAAAATCTCACCCATTACAGCTCAGAGAAGTTTATCTTCTCAGTGATCCAATTTCATAATCCTGAAATTCCATAACCCAAACAAGCTTTTTGTTTTGTTTGCTTTGCCTACTCTAAGGGCTTCTCAAAGCCCTATAAGTTTACTGTTAAAATGTTTTTCTTTTTAACTTTCCCATACAGTAAATACCAATTCTGTATATTATTTACCCTTTCTTCTACTATTTTTAGTCCTATTTTAGTTTTCTTAGTCTATATTAGATCTAACTGAAAAGATTTTATCCCCACCTATTACAATTTATTTACTTCTCTGATAGGGCTAAGGGCTACTCCTTTTTGGTAGTGGGGAAATGAGATAGTTCTTGAATTCCGATGTAAACAATTGTAGAATTGCTTAAACTTGCTAATCTCAAAACATTCATTCTTTTTCCCTTCAAAGTCTCTGCTCAAAGCAGAATAGAACTTTGTTTTGCCTTCCCCTCCTCACATATTCTATATATGTGAAACTTTACATATGACATTCCTCCCAATGGACTTTATTAAAAAGCCCCATACTCTGATCAAAATCTCTTAACAACCTGTTTCTTTCATATTCTAATCCATTATTCCTCTCACATTCTTCTATTTTCTTTTCACCATCATTATTCAAATAAACTTCACTTCATTAGGCATTATTTTTACCTGCTAATTGGTGAATCAAAAGAGCCTAAAATTATCATTCTTTTTAACAATTATATTATTTACGTACAATATTTTAGCATTGTCTTATCCAGTTCACCTCAGACATTAATTTAATCCATAGTATAAATTCATAAATCATTTATGACTAAGCAAAATAACATGATACAGGCAGATTGCATTTAAACCCTTTTATTGCTTTGAAATAATGAAATCATTCTTGACCAAAGGTACAAATTTTGGCAGCAATCCATATAACACTTAGCCATATTAACAGATTTAACAGTATTCCAAAGTACTGATACATGTTCCATTTCACATTTAGAAATTTGAAACTTTTTATTTCCCAATGCTCATAGCATTTTCACTTGTGAACACAAAATCTTAATGCTTTATTTATCACCTCTTTATTCTAAAAAGCTGGTACTAAATTTTTATACTATAAGTTATTGAACCATTGTACTTCATTAAGCAGCCAGCAATTATTATTATTTTGCTTCTCATATGTTTACTGTTTAGCTGCTTGCTGGTCTTATAACAAACTCTTTTCTCAATATTAATTTACTTAGATGACAACCCAAAAGTTTAAATTATTTAATAATTTTGTTCACAATTTTGCAGTACTGAATCATCTTTACATTCCTTTTGCTTGGTTCAACAAGTACATTTCAAAATTAGAACCTGATTTTTCAAAACCATATAAGTACATATTCTAACTTTGAAATTAATACCATTTAGGAAATCCATTTGAGAGATCAAACATCTTTTTCTATCCTTCTACCTTCCCTCTCTGTGGCAAGCAGAGGAGAAAAGAGGAAGTGTCAAACAGATCTTTTACCTGCCTTTGTCTTCTATAAAGCAGAGGGCAAAATCCATTTTCACTTAGTTAAACTATCTTAGAGTTTAAGAAACTCATAATTCACACAGAAATGCCTTTTTGAATCTCTTAACTCACTCTCTTGTCTTTCAAACCTCCTCCATGTTCTGGAATGCAGGGGGAGAGGTTTTCTTCCCAATCCTTTCCCCCCCCCTTGTGTGAGCACACAACAGGGAGTTGCCATGAAAACAAATAGTTAAACTTAACAGCATGCTTCAAGTTTCAGGATTCTTGAGTCAGTGAGCGACCAATTAGTGCATTGTTGTAAAATAGTACAGGTCTAGGTGGGGAGTGCTAACTACTAAGCTTCCCCCAAAAGTTAATTTTCTGCTTTCCTCCACCAAGTGGTGGCAGCAGCCACAGTTTGAATACAAGTTGGCCAACCTCTTGCCACTGGACCCAAAATTTTGGATAGAAAAGCCATTGATCTCTTTTGTCCTTCCCAAGTCTGTAGCAAGCAGGTGGAAAGGACTATTTCAGGAAGGCAGAGCTAACACAGGTGCTGACTGTAAAGCCCTTCTCAGTTCTGAGAATTTCTCTTCTCCCTCTGAGTCCCAACTTATGGAGTCTGGAGATTCTTTTTCTGCAAATTATAATTGTCTTGATATTTTTCTCTAGCTCACATTTCACTACTATTTTTTGAGTGATGGGAACAGGAAAAATTTCTCCTTTTATTCCAGTCACAATATGTTTCCTGCCACTAAGCTTAGTCCTTGGAAGCAACACAATAAGGCATAACCTAGTGGTGCCCAAGTCTATCAGGAAGGTAACCTCTACTTCCTGATTCCCTGCCTTCAATGTTATCAAGGTCTTTGGGTGGGAGTCATCAAAAAGCCTCTGATACTCCTTTGTTCTCTTTTCCAAATGACCTGCCTTTTCACAACTATTGCTTGTAAAAGGGACACACGTCCTATGGAGACCTTCCCAACTGATTGTTCCATCCTTTCTAAGAATTGCTCCATTCTTACCCTTCATTTTGTCATCCCCTCTTCTCACAAATGCCTTTTGGGCTTGCTGTAATTGCTTATCCAGTGGCTCATTCACCCAGTCTTCCACTTTCTGGAGCCTCCTACTAATATCTGGCCAGGAGCTGGTAACAAAATAGGTCTTTAGGAAATCTTGCCCTATAATGTCAGTCACATCTAGACCAGAGTATCTGCTCATCAAATCTTTCAACAAGTTAAAAAAAAAAATCAGTGGAGGTCTCATCTTTCTCTTGTTGGGCTACTGATACCTCTTTCAGGTTCTTGACCACAGCTGTTCTTATGCCCTGAATAATAATTCTCCTAAGATCTTTCATATTCTCCTGTTGGGCTGGGTTATTGTGCTCTGCTAAACCCATTGGATCCTCCAGGAGATTTTCATCTCTCTCTTGAAATTCCTAACTTCAAAACCACTCAGGGGAGCATTAGTAAATCTGATCTCCTTGTCCCAGTGGGACTTCCCTTAATGGGCACTGCTTCACTAACCTCTCAAGGGGCATATTCTTCTGATTCTCTACTAGCTGTCTAAGTTCTCTACACAGGGGTCCATGAGGAGCAGGTGAAGAGACTATACTCTCCTCAGGTAGGAGTGCCCATGCCTGGGGAATAGGATGAGGTGGAGGTGATGGGGGGAAGAAGAGGATCCAGAGCTGATGAATATGGGGAGGAAGTGTTTCAAGTAGATTCCACAAATTCTCATCCTCATTCCTTAATTCTAAAACCTTTTTTTTTTTCCTTTTAAAACAAATGTTCCCACCTCTGGCAACCAGAGGGCAGCATAAGCCCACTCTTCTTCATTCTGAGGCTGCTTTGAACTCACATAAAGGTTCAACAAATGACATAACTCTATCCTCTAAGGACCTGAACCTGGACCCAAACACATCACCATTATTTAGGGGAATTCCAACACATTTCAGACAACAGTATTTTATCATTATCTTCTTATCCACATATTTAAATTTAGGCAAATTCTCCCAGGATTGTAACCTAATTCATAAAAGGCTGTCTCTGGGAATTTCAGTTGAATTACTTTTCTCCTTCTTGCTGCCTTTCTTAACTGAGATTCTTTGGCTCATTTTCAATGCCTGTCTGTCTGCCTTAGAATCAAGATGTCTAGAACTCTATAAAAATCCCTGTCAGCAGAAAATTCCCCAAATTTTCTTATTTTGGATTCATCAATCCAAAACTATTCTGAAAACTGGTCACTCTGACCTGCTCACTTCCAGACTCACCAGTGCAAACTATATATTGCCTGAGATGTCTTGCAAACCAGGAGAAAAAGAAAAGAAAAAAAAAATTAAAACTAGTCATGTACTCCTGATCTTCCAGTCTAAGGGATCCCATGATCCAGCCAGAGTCTTCAATCTTACCAATTCTCAATAGACTTGAGATACTTCAGGGTCATTTGATCAAGCCTCCTCCTACTCTGTCTGCTCCCCTGAACCTCTTATAGACATACAACTCCTGCTTCACCTCTTTTCCCAGCTAGGCACCTCGTACTGTATCCATGAGGTGCCTCACTATCTGGTATCCAAGGTAACTCTTCAGAGCCAGGGCTTAGATCAAACTTCCCCCCCATCCTCCCCACTTTGGCCCACGTGCACATTTACCTAATCTTTGCTTGAAGCTTTTGTCAGAATCTTCTCTGCTATTCAGTCTTACTTTCTTTATCCTTCCCCCAGAGTAGAAGTTGACCAAAGGCTCACACATCTCCTTCCCTTTGGAGGTAGCCAAAAACACTAGCTGATGAGTCTATGTCTCCTAAAAGAAGGAACTGAGAACCTTCTTGCCCTTCCAGAATCCCAGATTGATGAGCCCCTGAACTGAGTGGAATGTGATAACAATGGCTTGAGAAAAAGAATCTGGTTTCAGAAAGTAGGCTTGAAATGGCAGCAGTTTTTTTTTGTCTTTCTATGAAAAGGGGTAATGTCCTAACAGCAAGTGCCCCCAAATTAAGCAAAGATCTCCAATATATATAAGAATCTCTAACTGAAAATCTTCTCCTCCCACTTCCTCCCTTTCTTACCACAGCTCTGGTTGGGGAAGCTTGAATAGGAGGGGTTTTTTTTTTTTTTTTTTAACTTAGAACAGGAAAGTACAAAGGAAAAGTTACATTCTACTTTTTAAGAGATAAAGGAGCAACCAAACAGCCAACTGTCCTTGGATTGAAGCCCTTCACTCTTTGTTATCACTCTTTCCTGGCTTCTCTGGGGCTTTTAGATAAAGGCAACAAACCAGCCTCCACATCCTCGTTCCTAGTCAGGATAAATAACTAGGTGCCTCTGCCCCGTGAACATTGGGGTTACAAGCCAAATATTCTGAGACTAATACACTTGACCCCCTCTCACTCAGTCTAAAGTAAGAGGCAATATATGGACACAAATTACAACCATGCATTAGTGATTAGTGCAATGTGAGCTAGTTACAAGGAACTCTAGTAGGTGTCATTACAAATTGCAGTTCTTTTAATACTTAGTAAGGGATTTTATTTTTATTCTAGGCTAAGAATTTTACATACCTCCCTTCATAAAAATGAGATGCTTGGTTCTCAAGAGAATTTCTCCTCCTTTTGGCATATGAGGTTTAAACATTCCTCAAAGTTCTCCCTGGATTTAGGAGTTTACCATCAGTACCCTTTCTAATTCTAAGAAGTACATGATGCATCAGATTAGGCCCAAATATATAGCATCCTAGCCCATCCCTTATTTATTACACACTGACGGAGATGGGGTTGCAAACAGTGGACCCCAGCACTGCAATAAGTTTACAAGCATGGAGCTGAGAGTCCAAAGTATAAGACAGCAGTTTATTCTTTTGCAAAAGGGACATTCCCTGCTTTGGATGCTTGAAGAATGTCAAAGTATTGAGTTCAAAGACCCTCTTTATAGGGTCTTCTAATCACAGAAACTCCTCCCTTCCTTTGTTCCAGCCAGATGCTGGTCATAACAGGAATCTTCTTTGACATCTTTAAAAGATAAGTAAGTTAACTACTCCACCCCTCAAGGCCTTTGAAATTTGTAGAGGATAGTCTAAGCCTTAGACTCCAAGGGTTTTGTTTTTAGAGAGGGGGAGTTGTTCTAAAAGGAAAGGAAAATACTAACTTATATTTAGGTTCTTGAAAATATTGGGGTGAAACACTTCTTATGTGAAAGACACAGATTATATCTCACTCAATTTCCCCACCCCTTTTTAAATTGTGTGCTTTCTCATCCCATTTCTGAAGCATTAATTCAGCTTACATGTCACATATGCTCTTCTATTCCATCTAAATCTAAGACTTTTTGTTTTCTTAGAATTCTTTTCTCCAAAGTTCTTTGAATGAGAGCTATGAAACAAGAGGTTAAACAGAGGAGTATTAGAATAACACTAACAACCACAAGTATTATGGATACAATCCTGCCCAGGGACCTGAGGACATCACGTCCTACCAACAGACCCAAGAAGTTGTATCCAATCACAGGGTTAAGCTTATCATCCATTCTACCTTCTAATTGATTGTAATCCACCAAAAGAGGGATTCAAATGCAGCTACTATTTGGTTTCTAGCTTTGAACTCATTCAGGACTCCCCTAGTCACTCCTACTGTATATAAATAGATTTATTGCTCAGAGGAACCTCGAAGAGAGACTAAAGTGTCTCCCTTTTTTTGTGACTGGGTAGAATGGTTGAAACACGCTATTGTGAGTGGGATTTCCAACTCTACAGAGGCACAAGTTCCTGACCAGTTCATCAAGAGTTGCTTCAGTGTAGTTCCCTCACAAGACCACTAGAGATTGGCCCAAGGGATGCTCAGATTTGCAAACCCAGATTTGCCACTCACATCCTAAATTTCGGAACACTCCAGCTGCTGCCAACTGGGGTAGTGAGATACACACAGTGTGATTCTAAAGTCTTCTTTTGGCCAGAGATATCCCTTTTGTGCCACTTATGTTAGTGAGTGGGTGCAGGGAAGCCAGGGAAGCACTGCAATTCTCTGGGGTAAGTTCTCAGAAGAGAGTAAATAACTGTACACTTGAATTCAGCCTCCTATTCACCCAACCCCAAAGGGAAGGGGACCACATCTGTTCTTGACCACCCACATATGCAGGCATAACAGTCAGACTTTCTCAAATGACAGATTTTGTACTTCATCCATTCCCACCAGGCATAGTCTCCTCATATCCCATCTCTATCTCAGTGACTTGCTTTGGATCCTTAGCCATTGCTACATCAGGTTCTGGCTGGATGAAGTTGTTGGTTGAAGCAAACCAGGCTTCAGTGATCCTAGCTGTGCTGCCTCACTGTACTGATTCTCTCCTTTGACTGGGACAATTGGAAATTTTCCAAAGTAATCTCAATTTGCCATCCCTAATTCAAATTACAAAAATCCCCCCCAAAACCAGCCTCAGTCTCCCTTCCATCTCAAATTAAGCAGGGAAGCAGTTCAATTGTCATTCAAAATGCAAAAGCCTCCAAGGTTTCTGCTGCTAAATAGGAAGGTGAATACCTCCAAGGGGTGGGGGTGGGGGTGGGGGAGCTGATCCCTTTAAATACCCAGTTCACCACAAAATCCCAAAGTCAGTTTAAATAACAGTTCAAGTTTCTTGAGTAGGAGTAGCAGGAGACTTCTTCCTAATGGTTATCTGTTCAGCTATGGTTTCAGTAATCCAAATAGCAGGTGGCTCCACTGGTCCTTTTACCCAAGCTTAGTGCATTCCACCCTCTTTGGGCAGTCCTTACTGCTGTATCGTTTGTCAGCAAAATCTGAGATGGCCCCTCCCAAACGCGAGTCAATTTATCAACTTTCCAAGCACATATCAAAACTTAATCTTCTGACTGGAATTTATGTACCAGAAAACCTCTCTCCTATCTGGCAAAGCCATTTGCCATTTTCTGACTGAACTCCTTTCAGGGTCTCATTGTTCTCTTGTTTTGTTCCAAACACCTTAAGTTCTTACTTCAGGGAACAGCTATTCTTATTCCTTATATGATCAATCTCCTAAACTCCCTCAAAGCTCCCTCATGTTCTCCCAATGGGCTGGATCATTGTGATCTCAATTGAGGTCCTAGAGAGGGTATTTTTGTTCACCCCTTGGCTCACCCTGGAGTACAAAATGGTCAAAATCCCACAGCTCACCTTATCTGACCTCATTCCTCCTCTAAAAAGAGATGTTCCAAAATTGGTACCCTTTCAATCTAAGTATACATGTTTGGGTCTAGAAACCAGCTAAATTGATCTGCCAGCCCTATTGTGTCTTCCAGAAGTTTTTTCATCTTCTTAAAGTTAATTACTTTTGAGCTACTAAGAGGAACATGAACCATACCCAATCCCCTGTTCTAGTGGGTCTTCCCCCAATGGGTATTGCTTCATTAATCCACCCAAAGGAAAGTTTCTTTGGTCCTCTGTTAACTGTTTAAGCCCCTACCTCAGAGGTTCAGAAGGAGCAGGTGGAGAGACAGAGACCAAATTCTCCTCAGATGGAGTTGCTGATGCTCATTGAGTAGGAGGAAGTGGTGGTGCCTGAGGGATAGAGTGGGAGGAGGAGGAGGAATCGAATATGGTGGAGGAAGGATTTCAAGTAGATTCCATACCTTCTCATCCCTCCTACATGATCCTAAGCTCTCTTCCTCTTGCTTCTTCCCTTTATCTTTACCTGTTTCTAATACCCTCTTCTCTGATTTGTTCTTTAAGATCAATGTTTCTACCTCTGGCAGCCACTACCTCTGGCAGCCAGGGGGCAGTATATTCACATTCTTCTTCATTTCTGGACTATTTCTTCCAGATAAGGAGGTATAGGCATTCACAGATCTGATTTTCTGCTGACCTGAAGGGAGGCCACATCATATTATTCTCTGTGTCAAGTGGAAGACCAGCCCACCACAAACAACAAAATTTTACAAAAAACTTCCTATCAAAATTTTTGTATCTGGGTGAACTATCCTAGGCTCATAATCTGATCCATAAAGGAATATCTTGGGGCATCTCAGCTAATTCTCCTTTATCTTCCCACTGCTCTGTTCTCCAGAATGTCTTTGCCCCATTCTGACATTCAATGTTGGTCTGTCTTAGAATGAAAATTTCCATAACTTCATCAAATTCCTGCTGGCAGAATATTGTCCAATTTTTGTACTTTTTCTTTGGATTTGTCAATCCAAAATATTCTGAAAACTGTTCAATCTGGTATGCTCACTCAGATGTGTGAGGTATCTTGCAACCCAGAAAAAGAACCTAGTTGGGTATCCTCCCTCAGACTTCTTTAACCTGGCTTGAAATCAAGGTGTCTCAACCCTGCCAGAAAAATCAGGATGTCTCAACCTCGCAAATTTCCCAAATTTCAAGGTGTCTCAATCCTGCAAAATTCCAGGGTGTTTCAACCTTGCAAATTCTCACCAACTTTGTCTAAGAGATTCTAAGATCTAGTCAGAGTTTTTCAATCCTGTAAATTTTTCAATGAGCCTAGGAACCTCGCTCCTGCTCCATCCTATTCCTCTGGATCTCTTGCACATACACACACACATACACACACACACACACACACACACACACACACACACACACACACACACACACAATACTACCATATTTGCTTCACTGTGTTTCTGGCTGGGTCCTTCACAGGACACTGAAAATACATACTCTGGGCTCCACACTTGCCTTGCATCTGTGAAGCATCATACTTCCAGAGAAGGACTTCTCACCCTATTTTGGTGAGGTCCTCTATTCTTACAAGTTCCTTTTATAGCTAAATCCAAATTCCAGAAACTTCATTGTCTTAGTTCTTTTGCCTCTGAAACTCCAGTCAGGTTTGAAAGTGAGACGTGCCCAGATCACCCTTCCAGACCAGCAGCTGTAAAACTTCAGCTGAAGTGTGTTTTAAGCCATGCCAAAAAAAGGGGGAATGGAGACCCCTTACATTTCACAATCCTGGATGAGCCCCCATCTGAGTGGGATAGGGTTGCAAACAGTGAACCCCACCACTGCAATAACACAGAGTTGAGATGCCAAAGAATGAGAGTTTATTATTTTGCAAAAGGGACTTTCCCTGCTTTGGATGCTTGAGGAATATCAGAGTTCAAAGTTCAAAATATTGAGTTCAAAGATCCAATTTATAGGGTCTTCTAATCATAGAAACTATCCCCTCCTCCCCTTCCTTCCTTTGTTCTGGCCATAAGTTGGTCATAAAAGTAATATTCTTTGGCATCTTTAAAAGATAAGTGAATTAACTACTCCACCCCTCAAGGCCTTTGAAATTGGAAGTGGACAGGCCAAGGGTTTTGTTTTTAGAAAAGGGGGTGGGGTGTGTTCTAAAAGAAGAGAAAATACTAACTTCTATCGAAGTTCTTGAAAATATTGGGGCAAAACATGTATAAGAAAGGCATTCAACTCTACTACCACTTAATCTGGTTTATATTTCCTAAATTAAGAACTCCTTCCCCAATAAAGGTTTTCTTTCATTTTACCAAGTGGATTTTTCTTTTTCTTTCTTTCTTTCTTTTTTTACATTCAATGATTCAGGACTTTCTATTTCTTTTTGTTGTTGTTTTTTTATAAAACTATTAATCAAACTATCCAACTTTAAGAAACTTTGGTGCTTCTAAGGAGCTGTTGGTATCAATTTTCTCTTCCATTCTATCAGATGAGTAAGTTTCTCAGTTCCCTCAAAGGAAGCAAAATCAGGATCCTGTGATACTGTTACGACTATATTTTAAGAAAGAGAATCTTGGAATATGAATTCTAATGTCAAAAGATGGAGACTTATAACCAAACATCATTTACTCAGAAAATTTTAGTAAGATCTACAGGAGGGAAAAGGATACTTTAACAGAATGGAAAACTTTCAAACATTGTTAATGAAAGAGCTGACATGGGCAGAATATTTAAAATGCTACGCAGGAGACAAAAGAAATCTGGAAAGCTAAGTAAATTTAAGTAATAAGAAGGGGCTAAATGATTATGATAAAATTCAATTCAAATTGTAAAGAAATGTCCCTTCAGAATCTCACTGGATTCTAGTCACAAAGAAAATAAAGAAAAACAGAGCCCAAGGGCTTTTGGTTCCAATGAATTGGCCTTAAGAAAAGAGAGGAAGAGGGTAAAAGAGGAACAAAAGGGATAAAATGAAAAAGAAAGAAGATGAAATTGTTATTTCACATAATTTGTATGTGGAGTATGTAAAGATGCCATGAGTAGGAGGTAGGAAGGGTATCTCATGAATTTCTTACTTTTATCACCTGGTGGCTCATCTAAACTTCACCACTGTCTCTAGAAACTCATCTTCCTAGGAGGACAAATCAACTTTGAAATTCACACCTCAGTACCTCTTCCACTTGAGTTCCACCCTCTTGTTGGGAGGGTAGATGGTAGATATTTGAGAACTCATAGATATTCTTTTTAAGAAGGGAAGTCCAGGTCAGACACCTCATTTCCCATTTGGCCACTAGGCATCCTCCCTCCTTGCCAAGTCCTCCTTCCCCCTTGATTTTGGCTACTTTCAATGAGTTTTTACCTCATTAGATTGTGAGGTCCTTGAATCTAGAGAGACAGTCTTTTGCCTTTCTTTGTATCTCTTGTGCTTAGGGGAGTGCCCACACAAAGTAAATAAGTCCTTAATGTTTATTGACTGTCTGACTGAAATGGATAAAGGAGGGCTCAAAATAATAATAATCTGATAATTAGATTAGTAGGGGAAAGAGGGAACAACTAAGTGGATCAGTAGATTGAGAATCAGGCTGACCTCAGACACTTCCTAGTTGTGAGACCCTGGACAAGTCACTTAACCCCCAATGTCTAGTCATTACACAGTATTGATTCTAATACTAAAGGTAAGGTTTTAAAAAAATAATTAGAGTAATGTGGAAATATTTTTTAATTAATTAGAGAACCAAGAAGGGAATGGGGAATGAAGAGAATAAGAATGAAGGGGTTGGATAAAATTAGGGATGAAAAAGTCATGAGCAATGCAAACCTTAACTTTAGAGGTTGTAACATAAAGGAGAGGGAGATGCATACCAGATTGAATTTATAAGAAAAATGTAGGGTTGATTTAATACCAGGAAGTCTAAAACATAATAGATTATAGTACAATAAAATAATATAATTACATCAAGAGATGTCAAGATATTTTTTACAAAATGAACTATCTTTTTATTTAAAAAACACTAGGTAATACATCAATGAATGGACCTGTCTTTAATATAGTCAACAATATCTGAAATCAAAGGCTAGTATTTTCTGTAATATTGAAATGCTAGAGGTCTTCTCAAAAAGATCAGGAGCAAAACATAAATGTTCATTGTTACAACTATACATGTATATTATAATAGAAATATTAATTATCAACAATACAAAAGAAATGGAAAAAGCATTTGCAAAGAATAAAATAACTAATTTTCTATAGGTAATCTGATGATTTACTTAGCAAACCCAAGTGATTCATTAAAAATTAATAGAAATGATTAACTTTAATAAAGGAGCAGTATATAAAAATAAATTTAAAAATCATTAGCATATACTATGCACAGAAAAACAGAAGCAGATAGAAAAATTCCATTTAAAATAACTTAAATATATAAACTATACTCAGTTCACCTATCAACACATAGGAAAGGTAACTATGACTAGAAAGTACTCTTTTTAGGAAAAAACCCTAAACAAATGGAGAGGAATTAATTATTCATGATTATATCATATTAATATAATTAAAAAGTCATTGCTTTTTGTGTTAAAGTTTCAATACCACACAAAATTGTTTAAAAATGACTTTATAAATAAAAAAACAACAAAATTCATCCAGAAGAAATTAAGAATATCAATACTGAAAAGAAATGAGAAGGAAGGGGCCCTAATATAATCAGAACTCAAACTATTTGACAAGGTAGTAATTATTCAGACAATTTGATTCTGATTAAAAAGCAGAAAAGTTCTTCAATGAAGCAGACAAGGTACATAAGATTTGGGAAGGTGGAGGGATAAACATAAAAGTGTAATGTCTGATAAATTCAAGTTTACCAATTAGTAGGATGAGAACTCACTATGAACAGACTTAGAAAATTGAAAAATAGTCTTGGATAAATTGTGTCACATTTCATACTTTTTATTATAATGAACTCAAAATACATACATAGCCCAGCTAAAAAAGACCATGCTACTAACAAATTAGAAGTTTAACAAAGGAAATGTCTTTTATAACTATGGATAAGGGAAAAGTCCTTGACCAAACCAAGGATAGAAAAGATCACAAGAGATGAAAATTATTATTTTGATTGCATAAAAGTTGAAAACATTTAACCATAAGATCAATGAAAATGAAATTTAGAAAGGAAATATTTACCTACAAAAAAAACCCCTTCAGAATAAGTGTCTAATATCACACACCCACATACACACACACACACACACACACACACACACACATGTTTAAAAGGAGAGCTATTTCCCCACAGATAAACTGTTAAAGGATATGAAGCATACCAAGTCCAAAGTCAGGAAGTAGGTTGGAATAATGAGAAAGCAAAAAACAAACAAAAAAATGCCCCATCATTAGAAGCTCAAGACAAAAAATACAGAAGACATTGACTCTTAAACATCAATAAAGGAAAACACAGCATGGGTACAAACCCAGCTAGAATCCTTGGGCGAGATAAAGCAAGTTTTCATTTTTAAATATCTCCATTTATTTAGGCTGCTTTTTTATCTTCATTTTAAAATTCAAAGATATTTTCTGAATTACATGTAATAATAATTTTCAATATACATTTTCCAAAATCTTATGATCCAAATCATCTCCCTCCTTTCCTTCCCTCTTCCCACTCAGAGATGCTAAGCAATTTGATATGGGCACAGATGTATTATCATGCAAAACACACTACCATATTGGTGATTGTTGAAAGAATATATTCATAGAAAACCAAAAACCCCAGATAGAAACATAAATATATTGATGCAAAAGTTAGTATGTGATGTGATGTGATGTGAAATGATGCTTTGATCCACATCCATCCAACTCCAACAGTTCTTTCTCTGGAGGTGGATAGCATTCCCTGTCATAAATTCTTCACAATTGGTCCAGATCATTGCATTGCTGAGAGTAACCAAGTTTCCAAAGTTCATCATCATGCAGTATTGCTGATCCTGTGTACAAAGTTCTACTGACTCCACTTATTTCACTCTGCATCAATTCATGTAGCTCTTCACAGTCTTTTTTCTGAAATCATCCTGCTTATCATTTCTTATAACACAATAGTATTGTCAAGTTCTGCTCAACGTATTATTCATGGATCATTGAACTGGGATGAGAAAAATGATTCTGGAATTACAAGAGGGTTGAACCGTCAGACTAACGTATCAGACAAGCAGACATCCTCATGCTGGTCAGTGACAAGATTTAATGAGTTGGGGTACATACTTTATAGGGAAAATGACACAGGCTAAGGGATTAGGTAAGCCTTTTACAGGGACAATGGTTAGTAATGATTTATAAAATGGAGACAATGGATTTAGATTACCTCAGTGGTTCTGAACAAAGTTTCTATAGATAATAAATCACAGGTAATATGTCAATTCGACATGTCAACATATGACCCAGTGTATAGAATACTGTATGTTCTCACAGAACTCCTACATCAGTAATTTTCTTGGCAGGACATACAATATCTGAGAAGGAGTTGGATTAAGTTCTCATGCTGGGGTTGGGGGGAAGCTAAGTGTCTGGCTCTAGCTAGTGGATGGCTCTGATTTTATTGGGGGCTACTCTCACTACTGGGGGCTGTATAGTATTCTATCATTACCACAATTTGTTCAGTCATTCCTCAACTGATGGATATTCCCTCAATTTCCAATTCTTTGCCACCCCAAAAAGAGCTGCTATAAGTATTTCTGTACAAGTAGGTCCTTTCTCCTTTTTTAATATCTCTTTGGGATACAGACCCAGTAATGATAGTATTACAGGATCAAAGGGTGATTAAAAGCAAAATCAGGATCACATACAATTTAGCTTCCACCATTTTAAATGAGCAGAGAACTTGGAATACAGTATTCCAGATGACAAAGGATAGAGATTTACAGTCAAAAATAAATAATTCAGTAAAATTAATTACAATCTTACAGGGAAAAATATAGATCATTCATAAAATAGAGAACTTGTTATTCCTGATTAAAAGATCAGAGCTGTGGACAGTCTTCAAAATTCAAACATAGGAGTTAAAGGGAAATATGAAAAAGGTAAACAGTAATAAAGAAATAAACAAAGATGAGATGCAATGTGATTAATCTGTTTATATTCCTATATGGGAAAATGACAATCCAGAGGAACTTATGAGAAAGAATGCTATCCACATCTAGAGAAAGAACTGCGGGACCAGAAATGCATTAGCACGGTACTTTGCACATAATAGGGGTAGCTAAGTGACATAGTGAATAAAGTGCCAGGCCTGGAGCCAGGAAGACTCATCTTCCAGAGTTTAGATCTAGCCTCAGACACTTTTTAGATGTGTGACCCTATGGGAGTTACTTAACCCTACTTGCCTCAGTTTCTTCATCTGTGAAATGAGCTGAAGAAGGAAATGGCAAACCATTCTAGTGTCTTCACCAAGAAAACCCCAAATGGGGTCATAAAATGTCAGACATGACTGGAATGATCGAAACCCGCCCCCCCAACAAATATTTATTGACAGACTACTTATAACTATAACCATTGACTACGAATTACTTATAACTGTACTCAAGCTCCAGAACCATCTCAGACAAGTTTTGGATCAAATGAAACATCAAAATGAACAATAATATCCCCAGTGATGTATCAGTATTGGGAATATAAACTCTTAGTTTTCTATAGAATCATAAGTTCCATTTTCTATATAAGGATCTTCTTGTTTGTCTCAATTGTTAGTGCTTCCTAGGATTTTAATTGGGCCTTGATGATGATTCAAGGACCTATTACAAGTTTATTCTTGTTTATTCACAATTTTATACTCATAAGATTTTGATATATTTTTCCTAGGATTTAATTTTTTCTCTTCTATTTGGGTTATTTTGGTGTGCTTTTGTTTTCTTTTGACAATTGATTCATATACCTCATCCTCAGTCATATATCCCGAAGTGATTCTGATGTTGGTCAACACCCTCCCCAAGGGAGACTGTATAATTATCCTAAAATCCAAGGTTTGAAATCTTTTAGAAAAATTTTAGAAAAAGAAACTCGCCAACACCCCAAATCAAGAAAGTGGATCTTTTGCAGAAGGTGCTGTGAGGAAGCTTGTGGAAACCATACATTGTATCAAAAGATTCAGAGGGAATTTTGTGATATAATGAACTGAACTGAAGGAGACTGAACATATTTATTCTGAATGCAAACTCTTATGCCAAAGGGAATGTCCCCAAATGGCTTTTTATCAATGTATCTATCAATCATTTTTTGTTTTCTTTCTCTTTTATTTCCCTCCTATCCCCAAATAATTGTAATTCCCTTCAGGTAAAGTACAATATTCTATACACCTCTAATAAGAGAATTTTTAGAGGTATAAGATGGTTATTTAAAATGATTTATTGGGGAGACTAGGCATGTTAATCTCCCTAAACCCTCAATTGGGGAGATTTCAACATGCTTATCTCCCAATAGAATCACATGGGGGATTGTGGGAAGGGAATTTCCCTCCCCATTATGTTGCTCTGTTTGACATCATCAGTCAGTGACCTGGAGATCCTTTTTTAAACTAAAAGGAAAGGGAAAAGGCAGGAAAATGAGCAAACAACCAAAAAAGAAACAACATAAAAAGTTATTTTGGTGACAATAGACCAAAGCTCAGAAAGTAGCAACAAAATTAATATTGCTGCATCCAAAGCCTTCAAGAAAAAGATTAATTGCTCTTTAACCTACAAAGAATTAATAGAGGAGCTCAAAAAGGATTTTTAAAATCAAATAAGAGAGGTAGAAGCAAAATTGGGAACAGAAATGAGAATGATTCAGGAAAATCATGAAAAAAGACTCAATGGCTTAGTAAAGAAGACCCAAGAAAATCCTGAAGAAATTAATACCTTAAAAAACAGAATAGAGACACAAAAAATTAAAAGAAGAGAACTCCTTAAAAAGTAAACTTGGCCAAATGGAAAAAAGATACACAAAAATGCATTGAAGACAAGAACTTCTTGAAAGTCAGAATTGTCCATATGAAAAACAGAGTACAAAAATTCACAGAGGAAAAGAACTCCTTACAAAATAGAATTGGCCAAGTAGAAAAAGGAAGTACAAAAGTGCATTCAAGAAAAGCATGTCTTAAAATTAGAATTGGGCAAGTTGAAGCTAATGGCTCCAACGAGACATCAAGAAACAATCAAAGTGGGGCAGCTGGGTAGCTCAGTGGATTGAGAGCCAGGCCTAGACATGGGAGGTCCTAGGTTCAAATCTGGCCTCAGACACTTCTCAGCTGTGTGACCCTGGGCAAGTCACTTGACCCCCATTGCCTACCCTTACCACTCTTACACAGTATTGGCTCCAAGACGGAAGGTAAGGGTTTAAAAAAAAAAGAAAAGAAACAATCAAAGTCAAAAGAATGAAAAAAATGTTAGAAAATGTGAAATATCTCATGAGAAAAACAACTGGTCTGGAAAATAAATCCTGGAGAGATCATTTAAGAATTATTGGACTACTTAAAAATCCATAATAAAAAAAAAGACATAATAAAAAAAAATCCATAATAAAAAAAAGACTTAGACATCATCTTTCAAGAAACCATCAATGAAAACTGCCATGATATTCTAGAACAAGAGGAAAAAATGAAAATTGGAAGAATCCACAGACACTTCCTGAAAGAGATCTCACAAGGATAACACCCAGAAATATTATAGCCTAATTCAAAAACTCCTAGGTAAAGGAGAAAAATATTGTAAGCAGTCAAAAATAATTCAAATATCATGGAGCCACAGTTAGGATAACACAAGACTTAGCAATTTCCACATTAAAGAATTTGAGGGCTTGAAATATTATATTCCAGAGGGCAAAAGAGCTAGGAATTCAACGAAGAATCACTTACCTAACAAAAGTGAGCAACATTCTTCAGGGGGAAAAATGAGTATTTAATTATATAGAGGACTTTTGAACTTTCCTGATGAGACTAGATAAAGACCTGATAAATACCAGAGTTGAATGGAAATTTTGACTCTCAAATTCAAGACTCAGGAGAATAATAAAAAGGTAAACAAGAAAGAGAAATCAAAAGACATTCAATAAGGTCAAATTTTATACATCCCTACATGGGGAGATGAACTTTGCCATTCTTAGGGCAGTTAGAAGAAGTATCCATAGACATAGGTGTAAGTTGAATATAGTGGGATGATATAAAAATAAAATCAAGGCATAAAAGAGAGGAATGCCTTGGGGAAAGGGGAAAAGGAAAAATAGGATGGGTCAGATTATTGCACACAAAAGAGACATTCACAGTGGAGAGGAAGCTAGGGGAAGTGGGGAGGAGAGCATGTGAACCATACTTTCATCAGAATTGGCTCAATAAGGGAAGAACATACACAACCAATTGGGTATAGAAAGCTAATGTGCCTTATAGGAAAGTGTGGCAAAAATTTATCACACTAATGCAAAAACTCCAAGCTAAATAGGTTCATTTAGAGAAGGCCAAGACTCCCAATAAAGCCAAACCCTGGTCAAAATTAAGACCAGAGACCCCAAACCTTAGGAGATAGCTTTTTTTATGCCAAAAAGATCTGATGATACAGTGACAGAAAATACAATCACCACATTAATGACACCAGTGCTGATTAAGCTAGAAAGTATAAAAAAATCATTATGGGTGGTAACTTATGTCTATTATTATAGCTGACCTTTCCAAGGCCTCTGCAATAAGGGATTAAGGGTGAGCTATTTTTCTGCTGACAGTTATTATGAAATAATAGGAGTCAGCAGTTGGGTTCTTGTCTTATCATCTTGTTATACAAAAAAGAATAGTGCTCCACCCAACTGCCCAAATATTTTGTTATACAAAAAAATATGAGTGTGGTGAAACTCTTGGTTTATAGACTTAAAATGACTGAAACATCTCAGCTCTTTTATTTCTTGATTACATCTGGTGAGCACAGTTAGGTTAAATAGCCTACAAAAACAAGCAAAATGGGAATAACTAGGGTACTATTTATATTATCCAGTTTCTTAGTCTTGATTTGGTCCATTATGCAGGGAGCCTTAGACTTTTGGTTCCACAAAGTACCAAGATTTGTCCATCAATTACTTGAAATATATGATTACTACAAGTGGTGTGCCATAACATTGGAAGAATTCATTTGCTTTATCCCTATGGCTTTGGCTCTGATTTTAATGGTTGGGCAGTTCCTAATTTTTTTTTTTAATTTTAAACTCTTAACTTCTGTGTATTGACTTATACGTGGAAGATTGGTAAGGGTAGGCAATGGGGGTCAAGTGACTTGCCCAGGGTCACACAGCTGGGAAGTGTCTGAGGCCAGATTTGAACCTAGGACCTCCTGTCTCTAGGCCTGGCTCTCAATCCACTGAGCTACCCAGCTGCCCCCAGTTCCTAATTGTTTTAAAGAGAGTGCTTGTTCATCTATAGCAACTGATTGGCTCTACCTCAGTAACTAAACCTGACTCTGGCTCAATGGAAATTATGGAAAATATGAAACTACTTTTCCAAGTCCTAAAACAAATTAGGGAAGGGAAAGACTTAGATAAACATACAATTCTCCAATTGGAGATTGTAGAATCTAAATACCTAGGGACTACCACAACAATTAAGACACCACAGGCTACCAATAACACACAAGCATCGACCATTGGACCATCTGCTGAGACTACTGTTACTGTATTGCCCATTAGATAGGACCATACTGCAACCGGAGGAGGGTGTTGTCCATGTCAAAACCTACAAGGCCTTTACCCCAAATGACCTGGAAGTGTTGAGAAGATGCTTCTCAACTAACAAGTTCTTCCTCCAACCATTCAAAAGTATAAAAGAATTGAAGTGGGTGTTAACAATTTTTAACCCAAATTTTGACGATGTGGAATTTCTTTGGGGGGAATTTTACTCTCCCTCAGAAAAGGAAAAATTCCTGGTTGAGACTTGCTCAAATCCCAACTTGACTGCATGGCCCATGGTCCATCATGACCTTATCTTCACATCGCAAGCAAACCTAAGATATCTAGTGCAATGTAGTACAGATTTACTCGAGGCAATGTGTTTGCATGCAAAAAGACCTAACTCATGGCAGAAATTTGAGAAACTGAGTCAGGGAGAAGAACATCCCAGCAGCTTCCTTGATAGGGTGATTGAGACAGCTTAAACAATCTTAGGCCTCAGAGATGTGCATGCCCCAGAAATCATCGATCACATCCGTAGACAGTTCGTGAAGGGTGCTTCACTACCAGTACAGAACTATTTTAGACAGAACTGTCCCCAGTGGGAATCATTGCCACTGGAAGATGTTAGGCAGCATGCTTCCTACATTCATGACTCCATGCAGAAGGAAGCAAGGGCAGCCAGGCAGTCAGACTTAGATAAAGATGATGTAATTGCAGACCTTAAGAGACAATTGAAGCAGGCAAGAAAATAAAAGGAAATCAAGGAAATCAAGAACTTTGCCCTCCAGGCCAGCAGGGCATGTAGTCAATCCAGGCAACCTGCTAATGTCTCAAAGCCAAATCCTTTTCTCAATGCTGTTACCTTTGTGGGAGGGCAGGTCATATGGTGAGAACATGTAGATTTAAACAGCAAATAGACTTTGGCAGGACTGACAACTCCAGTCATAGAGAAAGGAGTGCAAAGAGGACGTATTACAATACCAAATGGTCCAATAACAATAATGCTAGAAAGATTGAGGGCAACAAGCATGATGGTCAATGCTGCAACCATACATGCAAAAAGTATAGCCAGTCTCCATCCCATGATGAAATGGAGAGCTATTTGATTCAAGGTGCGGAGCCCAAATCTTCATGAACCAAAATTCCCAAAGCAAAAAGGACTAATGGCTATGATATGGATGTCAATATAAATAATCTGAGTGTGGTAGATGTTTCTCAAAGACTGGGCACAGGAGAGCATATGTCTCTAGCAAGCTGCACAGAATACAATGATATTTCTGTGGCAGTAGACCAAGAATGGGAACACATAATGCAAATGCATAGAGAGATTTATGGGACTATTGAGGATGACTATAAAAGGGGTCAGTTTTTTCATTCCACCACAAAAGGATTGGATGAGAAGCATAGGGACCTTCCAAGAATTTGCAACAGCTTGCCTCCAGAAGCTTTACAGTCTTGGTTGGAGTCATCAGAATCTCAAACTCCTCTCTTTATTCCAAGTTTAAAACAACGGGGCAGCTTGGATAAAGAACAGAGTGACAGGGATTTACAATGTATTCAGAAAGTAGTATCATTTGTAACCCTGGAGGAGTCAGATCCCAATGTCCAAACCCATTCCCTTGCTGTAGACATAAAAACCCAGGATGAGGTTAGAGAGCAATCCAAACGGAATGTTGGCAGAGGCTTGACCTTTCCAGAGCAGCCCACTGAGTTACTGGCTGCTGGCAGCCGCTCAGAAAATTCTAAATCTACCTTTCTCAATCCCTTGGCTGAAGAATTCAAACCAATAGTTTGGGGAAGGGAGAGGGGGAAGCTGTCATCTCCAGTAGCTAGTGTGATTAATAATAACATCAGTGAAGTCTATTCAGTGGTTGGAGACAACTGACTTCAGACACACAGACTGCAGGGCTAGATAGTGAATTCCAGACAGCTTCTGAGTTGGGAGTCATACCAGAGGTGTTGAAGGGAATAAAAACTATCTATCAAACATTCCCTGACACAACCAATGGGAAAACTCCTTGTCTGGGGTTTGACAGTTCACAAGACAACAGATGGTGGATGGTGAAACAGTTCAAACCTCCATTTCTACAGCCCTTAGTCAAAGCCAACCTGAAAGTTCTGTGAGCTCTGCACAGCTCAGTCTAGTAACCATGGTTACACACTCTCCAGCTCTCAGTGAGACAGAGTCTGCTCTCTAAGCCTGCATTCTGTACTGATTCTCCTAAACAAGACTTGCCTGTTTCTGCTGCAGGAAGTCCCAATTTAGCTGACAATGATCATGCAAGACTTGAAGAAGTGCTTGTACAAGACCATACACATAACTGGATCGAAACCAAATGTACAGATAAAACTGAGGATTCTTTACTACCCTTAGTCCCAGTAAAGTCCAGTAGCAAGGGAGAAGCTTGGAAATCGGGGGGGGTATGTTATGATGGCCTCATGGACACTGGCACAATTGCCTCTGTCCTACACGAGGCACCCTAAGGATGCAAATATCAGGGTAGCTTGAGAGTGAGAGGTGGTCCTGAGATAGCTCAACAAATCCCAAAGCTAAAAGTCAAAATGGTGAAATTGGGCCCTCTGACTCTCGAGCACACTTTTTCATTAATGCCATCTTGTCCTTCGAACCTTATGGGGAGAGATCTCTTGTGTAAATTAGCTGCCACCATCCAATGCCAACCGGTTGGGTAGATCTATGTCCACTTATCTAAGAGATCTCTGAAACACCACCCCATTTTGTTTTTAGACCCATGCATTGAGGAACCAACTTACCAACAAAGTGAAAGCATCTACAAAGTTCCTGATGACATACCTGATTATGTATGGGCTAAAAATTCTAATGAGGTGGACAGAATTTTGTCTGCTGAGCCAGTGAGAATAGAGGTGAAGGAAGGTTTACCAACCAAGAATTTCTCAGTTCAAACTAAGCAAAGAGGTGATTGAGGGAGTGAAACCCATCATAGAGAGTTTATTGCAGCAGAGTATTTTAAGATATGGCTTCTCACAGTACAACACTCCAATCATGTCTGTGAAGAAAGCCAAACTATCTCTTGATGGGAAGACTAAATGGCATTTAGTACAAGACCTCTGAGCTATTAATGACCATGTGCAGAAAACCTATGCCATGGTACCAAGTCCATCTCAAATCATAGCAGCCATACCACATGAAGCTGCTTGGTTTACCATTCTGGACCTGAGCTCTGCCTATTTCTCTGTTTCCCTGCACAGAGACAACCAGAAGCTGTTTGCCTTCATACAGGAGGGCAAGTCCATCCAATGAACCCATTTGCCCCAGGGTTTTTCAGCTTCAGCTTCAGTCTTCTGCCAAATCTTGTAGAGAGACCTTGAGTTGATCACTTTCCAAGACAGCAAGATGGTGCATTATGTTGATGACATCCTGCTAATGTCATCATCTGCTGAAGTCTGTAATAGAGACAGCATGCACTTGATTAAAGAGCTAAGCAAAAGGGGCCATAAAATTTCCAAATCCAAGCTTCAGTTTGTGAGATCAAGAGTCGATTATTTAGGATTCATCTTGGAAAAGGGCTCCAGAAAGATTTCCCAAAAGAGAACACAAGACGTACAGAGGTTGAGATTGCCTAGAACCAAGAGGCAGCTCAGGGCAATCATAGGAGTAACGAGTTTCTGTAGGAACTGGATTCCAGTTAATGCTCTCATCACTAAACCTCTGATAGAGCTAACCAAGAAGGAAGTTCCAGAACCATTAAAATTATCTAAGGAGAATATTCATGCTATAGAGAAGTTCAAAGTGCTAACAATATCAGCACCTGCCCTAGGAATCCCTGACCATAATAAACCATTCCTCCTTTATGTCCATGAGGATAAAGGAATAGCCTCTAGTGTTCTTACACAATCATTCGGGAATACCCTTAGACCAGTTGCCTATTACAGCTCGAAGCTAGATTCAGTGATCTGTGGAATGCCAAGTTGTTTGAGAGCTATTGCTGCTGTAGCCATCATGATTAAGAAAGCATCTTCCTTGGTATTAGGGGGGTGAGCTGAAAGTATTTTCCCCACACCAGGTGGAATCTACTCTAAGAAACACTATACTCCAAGCTTTCACTTCCCAAAGATTATCACAATACCAAGCAATTTTGTTGGCTTATGAAAACATCACATTTCACTGGTGCAGAAATTTAAACCCTACAACTCTGATCCCAGATTTACCTCTGGAAGGACAAAGTCTATACATCTGTGAAGATACACTTAACATCGTGCTTAAGATAAGGGAAGATTTATCCAATAAGCCCATGGAAAACCTGGAGTTGACACTTATCAGAGATGGATAATCTTACCTAGTAGACAATCAGAGATTTACCGGTGCAGCAGTAGTAACAGCCTCTGAAACCCTTTGGTACTTGGCCTTGCCATCTACTATGAGTGCTCAAGGGGCAGAATTAGTCTGATTGATTCACACTCTAAGGCTTGCTGAAAATCGGAGAGCTAACATTTACACCGATTCCCGGTATGCTTTTGGAGTGTTGCATCTTTCCAGTGAACTTTGGAAGAACAGAGGCTTCATAACATCAAATGACAAACAGATAGTGTATGGTGCTTTAATAAATCAGTTGTTGGAAGCACTCAAATTACCAGTCCACGTGTCCGTAATTCATTGTTGAGCCCACAGCAAAATACAAGGGCCAATGGAATCACGGAATAGACAAGCAGACATTACAGCCAAATTTGGGGTGAGGTATGGACCAACTTCAATCCTAAACTTATCTTTGGAGGAGGAAATTGATCTCAAAAATGCATACTCCCCAAAGGAAGTGAAGGTTTGGAAGAAACACCATGGTGCATACTTAGCTAATGGAGTTTGGCTGGGGGCAAATGGAAAACCTATGTTGCCTAGATCCCTGTATTTCACCTTCTGCAATGTATTACATCAAAAAAGGCATTATGGAAGTCTGGGCCTGTCAGATTCTATAACTAGATATTGGAATGCAAGGGGCATATATGAAGTTGCAATGAGAGTTGCTCAGAGGTGCAGAATTTGTATGCAATTCAACCAGACTGTTACCAAAGTCCACAGTCTGGGAGGCAAACCATTAGTCTTTACACCATTTGAATGCATACAAATTGACTACATTACCATGCCAAGGTGTCAGGGCTATAGGTATGCATTGGTGATAGTGGACAGATTAACTAAATAGCCCAGCCAGAGGCAATTCTTCAGCATTTGTAGTGAAGGTCTTGCTTAGAGAATTAATACCCAGATTCTCTATTCCACTACACATTGCTTCAGATTGTGGTTCCCATTTCACAAACCAGATTTTAGCTACAGTTTATGAGACCCTAGGAGTCAAGCAACATCTGCATTCCATATATAGACCCCAATTGAGCAGGCAGATTGAGAGAGTTAATTGGTCTTTGAAGACCCTAGTGGCTAAAATCTGTGCTGAACCACATTTAAGGTTGTTTCATCTTCGATGCCAGCCCAATAGCATTACTCATTTGTCACCCTTTGAAATGCTATATGGTCACCCACCTTATCATGGCAAGTCATTTCAAAGCATCCATAACCTACCACATCTGGGTATGGAATGCAAGCTCTACAAGTACATTAAGTTAATCAAACAGCATTTAAATCAGCTTCATAAATTGACTTTGATACACCAAAGAGTTCCCTTTGATTTTAGTCCACACAACTTCCAGCCTGGAGATTATGTTTACATCAGAAATTTTACTAAGAAGTCTGTGTTAGAACCTAAGTGCCCATGGTCCATCCAAAATAATCTTGACAACCCCTAGTGCAATCAAGGTTAAGGGGAGGGATCCATGGTTCCATGTCACTCGTGTCAAGCCAGCAACAGATATGTCCAACAACAACAAGACCCAGTCATCATACAGCACAATATTCAGTTAACACCAATCAGCCAGCCAAGTAGTGAGATCACAGCAAGTCCACAGTCTAGACATAAGACCATAGCCTTCCAGTAATACACTCATGAGCCAGAATCAGAACCAGAATCATTACAAGAATCAGAGGAAGAG
This sequence comes from Gracilinanus agilis, assembly GCF_016433145.1. Taxonomy (NCBI): domain Eukaryota; kingdom Metazoa; phylum Chordata; class Mammalia; order Didelphimorphia; family Didelphidae; genus Gracilinanus; species Gracilinanus agilis. The sequence goes on from NC_058132.1 coordinate 373,762,871, forward strand.
GCAGAACCAGAGTCAGAGCAAGAGGCAGTGAGCAGCCAAATGTTACACAAATATTACACCAAAATGATTATCCTAAAACAAATTACAATCATTTAAAAGAAACATCCATAAACCATCATGACAGTGAAGTAGAATCAGCTACAGAAGAGACATCTGAATTTCAATCAGTCCAAGACCTAGAAAGTGACTTCAATGAGTAAATGAAAGTACAAAGGACATCATGACGAACCCTTTATTACCTGTAATCATCTTTATTTAACCACAAGGAAAAAAAAGAAAGAAGAAAGATAAGTAATGTTTCATGGGCACTTAACTTTGTTCACGACACAAGTCAATACAACAGAACATCAGTTCCAGTTCAAGTTGACAAGCGCATGTGGTAACATCATATGACACAATGGAGGTGTTGCTGACTTCACAGATCATCGCGAGGACAACTCCAAGGACTATAAGGACAACTGTGACCTGTATACACAACCGGTATATGGGACAACCATGCTGTGCAGAGGATCATCTGATCAGTGTTGGATCCATGCATTTGGAGGGCACAGCTTACACCCAACAGAATTCTCACTGCACTCAACACTTTAGAATTCCATCCATGCACTACATGCAATTTGCAAAAGAATTCCTGAGGAGTAAGTATGTGAGATACTTCATTACACAGTCAGGTCATACTGGAGAACACATAAAGCATTTTCTGACTTCACATCTACATATGAAATACTAATTTACACTTAGGAGAGAAGGGTTTGTCTGCCTTAGCTTAGAGTTTTCCTCTTACTTTGGTTCAGACACCTTCTACTCAAAATCATCTGGCATTTCTTTCTTTTATTTTTATTTTTTTATAACCCTTAACTTCTGCGTATTGGCTCCTAGGTGGAAGAGTGGTAAGGGTGAGCAATGGGGGTCAAGTGACTTGCCCAGGGTCACACAGCTGGGAAATGTCTGAGGCCAGATTTGAACCTAGGACCTCCTGTCTTTAGGTCTGACTCTCAATCACTGAGCTACCCAGCTGCCCCTACATTTCTTTCCTTTAAAAGAATATAAATATGTAAATTCTTGCTTACTAACGCTTAGTAATAGATTCCTTAGTAATAATTTACTAACACACAGGGACAGTTCAGTTATTCTGATAAGTTAGAACAGGGTCAGAACTTTCTTTGTAAATATTGTACATAGCTTAAGTCTATGGTTTAACCAAAAGACTTATAAATAGTATTAGGCTTACTTATTCTTACTAATGCTTCCTAACAGGCATAAGTGTACTAATATATTGACATACTAACTCTTAGGAAGATTGAATTAGGTTTTAAAAGTTGCAAAAATGTTCTTAATTGATACTTTTGTTGTTAGTTCATGAAGTTAAAGGACTTCATAGCTAGAGTTTATTACTTTGTTTTATTTACCAAATGTTTGATTTAAGATTGTTGATGTTTGTGCTTAATCTGGTTTTCCTTTCTGTTCAAAATTTTTTGCAAAACTTAAATCCCCATTTCTTTCCTTTACCTTTCCCATAACCTGTCTTTGCTTAGCTTAGATTAGCAAGAGAATAGAAATAGAAGCTAAAAAACCCTTTTCTTATTTTGCAATTCTTAGGGATAAGAGCAGAGTTGTAGTTTAGTTTTAGTGTAAGTGTAGAATTCCTAGAGAACTTAGGGACCTGGAAATGTTGCAAGCTGCGAATTTCCAAAAGATAAATGAGCAGATTGTAATGCAGGATTGCTGCAAGAATCTCTTGTATTTGCAAAATCACCAGAAGCAATCCTGGCAGTTAGGGAAACGGAATGTTGACCCAGCCAGTCCCTGGTCTCATGGCTAGACCGTTGGAGCTGACACTATAAATATCCCTAGAGAACCAACTGTGGGGGCTGATTTCCTTGACCTGACCCAGACATCCAGCTATCCCCTTGGACTCCCCCTTGGGCCCCAGGAGGAAGGGAGGTAGAACGTGGGAAATTAGTTTACTTAGGCAGGCAGGGACACCCCTAAACCAAAGCATTACCCTCATTTGCTAACCTGCTAGACCACTCTACATCAGGGCAGTGGAACTTATCCCTGGCTAAGGGGCTGATTCCCTCAGCCTGACCCTACCTCCTGAGACCCTCTGCCAGTACTGGTCTTCACCCTTAGCAACAGTTTCCCAGACCGTAACCTTCTTCCTTCAGCTTACCCTTGCATTTAATAAACTCCCTGGCCTTTATTCAAAGAGCATCAGTTGATTCATTTATACCATCAATTAGGGCCAGGGCTGAAGAGGGAAAGATAGCTATCCCTTGTTTCCTGAGGGGCTAAACCAGGCATCCACCTTGCTCAGGAAGTGAACCAAGTTCACTTTCTGTTGGCTTCCAATTCCTCATCAAGGAGGGAGGGGCTCCTTACTCCTCACCTCAAGGGAGCTTAGAGACAACAGGGAGACTGACTGAAACATCTCAGCCCAGGCTCACGCAACCCTGGCTGACCCAAATCAACTTATACTGAAGTTATAGTCTCCCTGCCTAGAAGACTCAGCTGGTAGCACCCTGCCCTCTAATATAAGCCTCCTTAGCCCCTATTATTTATTTCTTGATTTCAAAGGTCAAGATGTAAATAAGATTTGATTTCACCCTAAACTGTATTTTTTTAGCTAATGTTTATGCTTTTTTATAAAGCAAACTATATTATTTTACTATAAACTCAAGACTAATGATTGTTATTAAAATAATCATAAAGGCTAATACTATTATAATCATTAAAAGAAAGTAGGAGGGGAAGGGAATAAGAGAAAGATGGTGGAGCTGATAGAAAAGAGGGAAAATTGGGGTAGGTGGAGATCAGAAACTAAACAGGATTATAACACACGGAAAATAACACACGGTAATTAAAATGGTTCAAAAGCAATTTACAACTCTCTAATAAAGACCTCATTTCTCAAATACATAATAGAAAAATGGGTTGAATATATAAGAATATCAAGAAATATGAACAGGCAATTCTCGAACAAAGTAATTAAAGCTCTACAGTCACTCTCCCTGCCCCAAATGTTCTAAATCACTATCATTTACTACCCAACCCCTAACAGATTGGCAATTATGATAGGAAAACTTGGAGGAGATATGGGAGAACTGGGACATGAATGCTTTGTTGGGGCAGTTGTGGACTGATTCAGTCATTAAGGAGAATAATTTGGGCCTAATTCCAAAGGGCTGTAAAACAGTAAATACCCTTTGATCTAGTAATACCATTACTAGGTTTGTATCCCAAAGAAATAAAAAAACAAAAAGGGAAAGAACCTATATGTACAAAAACATTTAAAGCACTCTTTATGGGGGTAAAGATTTGGAAAGTAAGGGGATAGTCATCAATTAGGGAATGGCTGAGTAAGTTATAAGTTTTGTAAGGAGAAGTTGGCACAGAGAAGGCAAGGGAATACTATTGTGCTATAGGAAATGACAAGCAGGAGAAGCTCAGAAAAACCTAGAAAGACATGAACTAGAGCAGAGTGAAATAAGCAGAACCAGGAGAATATTGTACAGTGACTGGAATACTATACAATGAATAACTGTGAATAACGGCTATTCTCAGCAATAAAGTGATCCAAAACTATCTCAAAGGATTCATGGTTTTAAAAATGCTACATATTTCCAGAGAAAAAGAACGAAGTCTTAATCCAGAGGAAAGCAAACTTTTTTCACTTTCTTAATTTTTTCTATTTGAGTTTCCTTCCACAAAAGTATTAATATGGGAAAATGTTTTATATGATTACACATGTAAAAATCTATATGAGTTTGCTTCTCATCTCAAGGGTTACGGAAAATGGGAGGAGAGGGAAAAAGGGAGAGAATTAGAGATTCAATATTATTTGAAAAATGTTGGAAGCTGTTTTTACATATAATTGGGGGAAATTAAATTTAAAAAATAAAGGAAAATTTTTAACCCTTACCTTCCATCTTGGAATCAATACTGTATATTGGTTCTAAGGCAGAAGAGTAGGAAGGGAATGGCTAGGCAATGGGGGTTAAGTGACTTGCCCAGAGTCACACAGCTAGGAAGTGTCTGAGATCACATATGAACCCAGGACCTCCCATCTCTGGGCCTGGATTTCAATCCACTGAGCTACTCAATTGTCCCCTAAAGAAATTATTAAATAAAATTACCCTGAAGTTTGTTATGAATAAAGTGAGGTCAAAAGGCTTTGAACCTACCGGTAACAGGCTAGCAAGAGGTTGGTGCTGATTGTTATGCTGGAGGGGGCAACCTCAGATGGGTATGAAACTTGCTTATGAAAGTACAAGGATCTAAACCCTGAAAGCTGAGTGCCCAATGAAATCTCACTGCTACCACTAGGCTCCTTTAAGGTGTCAAGCAGCCGGCCCCTTCCTGCTGAGGAAACAGTCTCCTATTGGTTATGGCAGACTGGCAGGAAGTGGATGTAGGACTTCCTGCCCCTCAACTAGGGAGTTTATTTGAACCTTAAAAGCTCAGAATTCCCTTCTTGTTGCCTGTCCTCCTTACCCTTTGATAGTAAGGTAATAACCATAGGATTCTCTGGTTAAAGGCTATGGGATTTATTGGTCACTGGGGAAGGAACAAGGCAATGGTAAGAGCCTGGTAACACTAATCTGTTGCTATGAAATCACTGGCTGAAGCTGGTAGAAGATCCTTGGAAGGCCTTGGCTGACTGAGGGCTGGCGGCCCTTGGCCAGAGTAAAGTGGTCTCTGGTTAGGAAAGTGAGTAGATCTATTGGCTAATCTTGTAAATGATGACAATAGATAAAATTGATTTGCTCTTGAAGATAGGTCCTAAAACCCAACTCTATGCTAAGGCCTAATTTCCCATGTTCCACCTCCCTCCACCCAGGGCCTGGGGGGGTGGGGTGGTTATGGGTAAGTGAGTGCTCAGGGTAAAGTCAGGGGGAAACAGAACCCAGCCTTGGGTTTCCATGGCCTTTTATACTCTCAGTTCAACTGCCAGTAAGTATCTGCCACATGGCGCATGCCACCCTCAATATTCCATCCAGGGTAACTGACAGGTTTGCCCTTAGCCAAACATGGCAATGCTAAAACCTGTATTACAATATGCCCATTTGTCTTTTGGAAATTTGCAACTTGCAACATTTCCAGATCCCTAAGTTACTAAATAATTCTACATTTACTCTAAGACTAAACTAAACTATTCCTCTTAATCCCTTTAAGTATTCCCAAAACAATAAAACATCCTAAGTCCTATTCTTAAACTATTTCTATTCTAAACTAAGCTAAGACAGGTTATGGGAAAGAGTAAAGGAAAGGAATGGGGATTAAGTTTTACAAAATTTGAACAGAAAGGAAAAGCAAGATTAAACACAAATCATCAATAGAACAGTCTTAAAGCATGACATTAGCTAAAAAATATAAAGCTAAGTAATAAACTCTATGAAATTTTCTATCTTCATGAACTAACAACAAAATAACAACTAAGAAAAGTTTTGTCTAGCAACTTTCTAAAACCAAATACAAACTTTCTAAGTATTAGTATCTTATGATGTTAATACTCTTTTACCTATGTTAGAAAGTTAGTAAGAATAAGTAAACTTAACACTAGCCAAAAGCCCTTTCAGTTAAACTAAAGATTTAAACTATGTACAGTATTTTACAAAGAAAATTCTGACCCTGATCTAACTTATCCAAGCTAACTATTCTTTCCCTGTATGTTAGTACAGGCTATCACTAAGGGTTAGTAAAGAAGCATATACATATATACATTTTAAAAAATGGAATGTCAGATGGTTTTGAGTAGAAGGTGTTTGAATCAAAGTAAGAGAAAACTCTAGGCAGACAAACCTTTCTCTCCTATATGTGAACTACTATTTACATATGTACATGTGAAGTCTAGAAAACATTCTATGTGTTGTCAATTATGACCTAACCATGTGATGAAGTGTCACATACTTATTCCTGAAGAAATCTTCTGCTAACACCATGTGCTGTGTGAATGGAATTCTAAGGTGTTTGGTTGCAGTGAGAATTCTGTGGACATGTAAGATGTGCTTCTTCAAACCTATGGTTCCAACACTGATCAGATGAACTCCTCTTCACAACGCTGTTGTAAAAGACACCAATTGTGTAGTCAGGTAAAAGTTGTCATTGTAGTCCTCAGCACTGATGTCCTTGCAACGATCTGCAAAGTCAGCAATGCCTCCGTTGTGATGTTTGATGTTACCACACACGCTTGTCAACTTGAACTAGAACCTTTGTGCAGTTATGTTGACTTGTGTTGTGACAAATTTGTGTGTCCATAAAACTTTTGATGAATCTTTCTTCTTTCTTCAAGTGGTTAAACAAAGTTAATCAAAGTCCATTATGATATTATTTATAATTTTATCAATTATTCATCAATGTCACTATCTAGATCTTGAATTGATTGAAGTTCAGATGCTGTTTCTTCTTCTGTAACTGATTCTTCTTTTCTACTACTATAGTCTATGAATGTTCCTTCTGGGTGATTGTAATGGGATGTTAAATAATTATCTCAATGGTGATGTAACATTTGGCTGCTTCCTGACTCTTGTAATGATCTGGGCTCTTATGTAAAATGGTTGGAAAGCTATAATCTGATCTTTTGACTGCGGCTTTGATATGATCTTATTGCTTGGCTGGTTAGTTGTTGCTAATTGGTCTGCATGCTGTATAGTGAATGGGTCTTGTTGTTGGCACATATCTTTAGCTGGCTTGAAATGGGTGACATGGAACCATGGATCCTTCCCCTTAATTTTGATTGCACTAGGGGTCATTAGGATTATTTGTGATGGTCCATGCCACTTGGGTTCTAACACAGACTTCCTATTAAAGTTTCTTATGCAGACATAATCTCCAGGCTGGAAGTTGTGTACATTGAAATCAAAGGGTACTCTTTGATGTATCAAAGCCAACTTATGAAGCTGATCTAAGCATTCTTTGAGCAACTTAATGTACTCAAAGAGTTTGCATTCCAAACCCAGATGTGATATGTTATGGTTGCTTTGAAGTGATTTCCCATGGTTAGTTGGATGTCCATACAATATCTCAAAAGGCGACAAATGAGTAATGCTATTGGGCTGGCAACTAAGATAGAATAATGCCAAAGGTAATGCATCTGGCCATTTCAAATGTGATTCAGCACAAATTTTAGCCACTGGGGTCTTCAAAGATTTATTAACTCTTTCAATCTGCCCACTCAACTGAGGTCGATATATGGTATGTAGATGTTGTTTTACCCCTAGGGACTCGTACACACTGGCTAAAACATGATGTGCGAAGTGTGAACCACTGTCAGATGCAATATGTAGTGGTACAGAGATCCTTGGTATTAACTCTCTCAGCAAAACCTTCACTACAAAAGCTGACATATTGAGTCTAACTGGAAAAGCTTCTGGCCACTTTGTTAATTGATCAATGATTACTAATGCATACCTGTAGCCCTGATACCTTGGCATGGTTATGTAATCGATTTGTATGCATTCAAATGGTGTAAAGGCCAATGGTTTGCCTCCCAAGCTGTGGATTTTAGTAAGAGTTTGAATTGAACTGCATACAAATTCTGCACCTCTGACAAATTCTTATTACAATTTCATATATCCCTTTTGCATTCCAATACCTAAGTATACAATCTGCCAGGCCCAGACTTCCATAATGCCCTTTAAAGCAATGCAAAAAGTAAAATACAGGAATCTAGGCAACATAAGTTTTCCATTTTCCCCCAGCCAAACTCCATTAGCTAAGTATGCACCATGATGTTTTTTCCAATCCTTCACTTCCTTTGGGGAGTAGGCATTTTTCAGATCAATTTTATCCACCAAAGACAAGTTCAGGACTGAAATTGGTCCATACCTCACACCAAATTTGGCTGTAATGTCTGCTCTTCTATTCCCTGATTCTACTGACCCTCATAGTTTGCTATGGGCTTTGCAATGAATGACTGAGACTTGGGCTGGTAATTGGAATGCTTGCAAAAGCTCGTTTATTAGACTGCCATACACAATTTGCTTGCCATTAGAAGTTCTGAAACCTCTGTTTTTCCAGAGTTCACCTGAATGATGTACCACTCCAAAAGCGTACCTCAAGCCTGTAAAAATGTTGACTCTTTTATTTTTGGCTAGCTGGAAAGCACAAATCAAACCCAATAACTCTGCCCCTTGAGCACTCGTGGTATATGGAAGAGATGAGTACCAAAGGGTTTCAAAGGCTGTCACTACTGCTGCACCAGTAAATCTCTGATTGACTACTAAGTAAGACTACCCATCTGTAAAGAGCATCAACTTGGGATTATCTATGTGTGTATTGGTTAAGTCATCCCTAGTCTCATGCATGATGTCAAGTGCATCTTCACAGATGTGTAGACTCTTGCCTTTCAGAGGTAGATCTGGAATCAGAGTTGCAGGATTTAAACTTTTGCACTGGTGAAATGTGATGTTTTCATTAGCCAACAGGATTGCTTGGTATTGAGATAACCTTTGGGACGTGAAAACTTGAAGTGTAGTGTTCCTAAGAGTAGATTCCACTTGGTGCGAGGAAAACACTCTCAGCTCACCCCCTAATACCAAGGAAACTGATTTCCTGACCATGATGGCTACAGCAGCAATAGCGTGTAAACAACTTGGCATTCCACAAACAACTGGATCTAGCTTTGAGCTTTAGTATGCAATGGGTCTGAGGGTATTCCCAAATGATTGCGTAAGAACACTGGAAGCTATCCCTTTATCCTCATGCACATAGATTAGAAAAGGTTTTTCATAGTTAGGAATGCCTAGGGCTGGTGCTGATAGAGTTAGCACTTTGAGCTTTTCAGTGGCATGGATATGCTCCTTAGTTAACTTCAAACAGCTCTGGAACTTCCTTCCTGGTTAGCTCTATCAGAGGTTTGGCGCTGAAAGCATAACCTGGAATCCAGTTTCTACTGAAGCTCATTACTCCTATGATTGCCCTGAGCTGCCTCTTGGTCCTTGGCAAGCTCAACTCCTGTATGTCCTGTGTTCTCTTCTGGGAAATACTCCTGGTGCCCTTTTCTAAGATGAATCCCAAATACTTGACTCTTGTTTTCATATACTGAAGTTTGGGTTTCGAAATCTTATGTCCCTATTTGCCTAGTTCTTTAAGCAAGTGCATACTGTCCCTTTGACAGATTTTAGCTGATGGTGACATTAACAGGATGTCATCAACATAGTGTACCATCTTGCTGTCTTGGAAAGTGATTGACTCAGGGTCTCTCTGCAAGACTTGGCAGAAGACTGAGGCCGAATCTGAGAAACCTTGTGGAAGATGGGTCCACAAGACAGATTTGCCTTGCCATGTAAAGCGAACAGCTGTTGGCTGTCTCTGTGCAGAGGAACAGAGAAATAGGCTGAACAGAGATCTATAACTGTAAACCAAGCAGCTGTGTTTGGTGTAGCTGTTAAGATCTGAGATGGACTAGGAACCATGGCATAGGCTTTTTGCACATGGTTATTAACAGCTCTAAGATCTTGTACCAATCGCCATTGAGTCTTCCTATCAGGAGTTAATTTGGGTTTCTTCACAGGCATGATAGGGCTGTTGTACTGTGAGAAGTCATATCTTAAAATTCCTTGTTGTAATAAATTCTTGATGATGGGTTTCACTCCCTTGATAGTATCTTTGCTCAATTTAAACTGAGGAATTCATGGTGGTAATCCTTCCTTAACTTCTCTTCTCACTGGTTCAGCAGACAAAATTCTGCCCACATCATTTGAATTTTTAGCCCATACAGAGTCTGGTATGTCATCAGGAACCTGATAAATGCTGTCACTTTGTTGGTATATTGGTTCCTCACTGCATGGGTCTAAAAACAAAATGGGATGATGTTTCAGAGATATCTTAGGTAAGTGGAGATAGATCTGCCCATCCAGTTGGCATTGGATGGTAGCTAATTTACATAAAATATCACCCAGCAAGGTTCAAAGGACAGGATGGCATCAACAAAAGGTGTGTTCAAGAGTTAGAGGGCCCAATTTTAGCATTTTGGCCTTCAGCTTTGGAACTCATTGAGCTAGCCCCGAAGCACCTCTCACTCTCAAACTGCCCTGATATTTGCCTCCTTCTGGAGCCTGATGGAGAACAGATATGGTTGCCCCAGTGCCGAGGATTGCATCATAGATGACCTCCACAATTTCTAGGCTAACTAGGGGTTCCCTGTTGCTACTGGATTTAACTGGGACTAAGGGTAATAAAGAATCCTCAGTAGATTTTGTGCACTTATTTTGGATCCTGTCATGCATATGGTCTTACACAAGCACTTCCTCAAGTCTTGTGTGGTCACTGTGAGCCAAGACAGAAATTTCTACAGCACAATCAGAAATTCTGTGACTGGGAGAGTCATTGTAGAATTTTGGTTCAGAGAGCAGACCCTCTCTCTTACTCAGAGTAGGACTGTGAGTAATCATAGTTACCAAGCTGCCTTGAGCTGAGCTAATGGAATTCTAGGCTGACACTGGCTAAGGGCTGAAAAGGTAGAGGGTTTACTAATGTTTCCTCCCACTCTGATGTTCTGAGTATCACAGTCTTCAAGAGTAGGAGCTTTCTCATCAGTTGTATCAGGGAGTGTTTGGTAGGTACTTTGTATTCCCTTCAATACTTCTGGTTCATCTCCCAACTCAAAGACTGTCTGGAGTTCACTATCCAGCCCTGCAGTCTGTGTGGCTGAAGTCAGTTGTTTGGTGTCTCCAACCACTGAGCAGACTTCAATGATGTCAGTATTGAGCACACTAGCCACTGGAGACGACAACTGATTGCTCTCTCTCCCCCAAGCTTCTGGTTTGAACTCATCAGTCAAGGGATTGAGAAAGCTAGGTTTAGAATTGTCTATTGTCTATGTTACTGCCTTCATCCAGTAACCCTGTGCTCTGCTCTTCAAAAGTCAAGCCTCTCTCAACATTCCATTTGACTGGCTCCCTAACCACATCTTGGTGTTTCATGTCTAAAGCGAGAGAATGGTATATGGCACATTGAGACATAACTTCTTTAGGGTTACAAATGATAATTCTTCCTAAATACATTGTAAATCCCTATTACTTTCTTCTTTATCCAAGCTAATCAGTTGTTTTAAACTTGGAATAAAGACAGGAGTTTGAGATTTTGATGATTCCAAGCAAGATTGCAATGATTCTGTAGACAAGCTATTGCAAATTCCTGCAGAGTCCCTTTTTTGCTTCACATCCAAGCCCTTTGTGGTGGAATGTGAAAGCAGACCCCTTTTATAGTTATCCTCGACTGTCACATAAATCTCTTTGCACATCTGCATTATGTCTATCCATTCTTGGTCTTCTGCCACAGAAATATCATTGTTTTCTGTGCAGCTTGCTACAGACAAATATTCTCCCTTGCCCAGTCTTTCAAAAACATCCTCTAGTCCTAGATTTGAGATACACACGTTATTGTCATGGTAGTCAGTCAGTTTAGACCCTGAAGTCTCGATTCATAAGGTCTTTGGGATTTCACCTTGCGCTATATATCTTTCCATCTGATCTAAAGATGGGGATTGGCTATACTTCTTGCAGGTGTGGTTGCAACGATGTTTGCTATGCTTAGTACCCTCTACTCTTCCAGATTTGTTTGACCATCTGGAATTATAAAAGGTCTTCTTGGTATTCCTATCCCTTTGGTTAGAGGTGTTGTTGTCCCTGCCAAAGTTTATTTATTGCTTGAATCTACATTGATGTACCATATGATCTAAGCAGCCACAAAGATAGCACCTGCATGAAGAACTTTTTGCCTTGTTAATGCTAGCATGCTGCCTGGATTGACTACACCCCCTGCTAGTTTAGAGGGCAAAGTTCTTTATTTCTTCAATTTCCTTATCTTTCCTAGCCTGCTTTAATTGCTTTTTTTAGGTCAGCTATGATGGAATCTTTCTCCGAGTCACTCTGTCTGGCTGTTCTAATATCTTTTTGCTTAGAGTCATGGATATATGACACGTGTTCCCTTATCTCCTCAAGAGGCAATGACTCCCATTGGGGACAGTTCTGCCTAAAGTATGTTTGAACTGGCAGTGAAGCACCTTTCACAAACTGCCTCCTAATGTGGTCAATTGTCTCTGGGGCATGAACATCTCTTAGGCCTAGGATAGTTTCTGCAGCTTCCATCACCCTATTAAGAAAACTACTAGGGTGTTCTTCCTTCCCCTGCCTCAGTCTTTCAAACTTTTGCCAAGTATTAGGACGTTTAGCATGGAGACACATCACTTCCAGTAAATCTATCCTGCATTGTACTAAATATCTCATGTTGGCATGAGATATTAGTTCTAAATCTTGATGCACCATGGGCCAAGCAGTCAAGTTTGGGTTTGTCTGTGTCTCTAACAGGAATTTCTCTTATTCTGAGAGTGAATAAAATTCCCCCAAAAGAAATTCTATGTCGTCAAAGCTTGGATTGAATAATGTAAACACCCATTTCATTTATTTTATCGACTTGAAAGGGGACGTGTAGAACTTAGGAAAATGTCTTCTAAGTACTTCCAAATTGTTAAGGGTAAAAAAGCTTTATAGGATTTGACATGCACAATATCCTCCCCAGGTTGTAAAATAGTCCTATCGACTACTGGAAGAATAGAGATGGTGGTTTCAGTTCCTATTGCCTTATCTTGTGTTGATGTTTCATTTCCAGACCCAGTGTCATTATCCTTTGTTGCAGTTCCCAAATACTTTGACTCCACAATCTCCAATTGGAGAATTGGGTGTGCATCTAATTCTTTTCCATCCCTTGTTTGAGTACCTGGAACAGCAATTTCATTTGGTTCAGGACTTCTTCAGAAGTCTCAGGATCCCCTCTGCTCAGAGCCAAGAGTGAAGAGCCAGGAACCAGGATCAGGACTAGGACCCTGTAAGAAAGGTGACCTGGCTCTTTAAACCAGGATTCCAACTGCCTTTAACTGCCCCCTCTCTTGGAGTTCTGGGAGGCACTATGGCATTCTGTGTTGCAGCTTGAACCTCTCTCAGCAATATGGATCCCACATAGCTCCTGATTTACAGAGAACATCCCTCCCCAGGATATTGAGAACATCCCTCCCCAGGATATTGGATGGATATCCGGGTATCAACAGAAATGAATGATCCAAGGTCATTGCGCCTATCTTCACCATCTTAGATCTTAGCTTGGGCACCAACTCCATTTGCCCAGTGGCTTCTTTAACTCTCACAGACCCCATTAATGCACAATTTTCTGGTACTGTTTTTAACATAGATCTAGTTGCTCCAGTGTCGATTAGAGCTAGATAGATCTAGTCTTCTATCTTCACCATGACCAAGGGTTCCCTGTCTTTAGCTGATTGATCGACAGGTACTAAAGGTGTTTCTACATCAATGTCACCCAAATCCTATTGATCTTTTTCTAGGATTTCTGTTTGTGCTGGCTCAGGGTTCTGTGATTATAATGATGGTATGTCCCCTTTAAATGTGGCTTTTTGGATTTCTTTGCCTTATTTTGCATTCTGCATTGTTCATGGGCCTATCAGTGTCAAGTTGTATCTCTTTTGTTTCAGACAATAAGGAAGGTAGAGTGTCTTGCTCTTCACCTGACGCTTTGCTTGGTTTGTGCAAAGTTAGATTCCAGAGAGGTAATTCTTTGCATTAAAGGAAATTCTTCAGAATTAGGAATGTGTTGTTGGATCACGATGACATCCCAATCCTGTGAGCCTATGCCTTTTTCTTGTGCTTGACCCATAGACTCCATGTCAGTAGTAGTAAGTTTGCCTGAGAGCCAGGAGCTGGGGTTTCCTGCTTTCACCCCATCTTGACCACTGCAGCCACCAGCCCATCAGCCACCTGCTTTTGCCACTCCTGCCTTTTCACACTCATCTGCTCCAGCCAGGGTTCCTCACCTCTCCACCCAACCTGAAGCCTCAGCTTGCAGCAACTATACCTGCCACAAGACCCAGCCATTCCAAGCTGCTTTTTTTCTAAGAGGGTGATGTATAAAAATCTTTCCATCCAATCCCTTCCCCCACCCCACGTGGCTTTTCCAGCCTTCGCTAGCCATTTTTTAAGCTGAAGTCTTAAACCAATCCTGGATTTCTGGATGAGAGAGACTTGCAACTTGAGAATTTCTTTTCACAGGAAGGGAACTTCTCTGCAGCTTTTCTTTTGAGGAATTTTTGTATTCTACCTCCCCTTGACTGACAGTGTGTCATTGATTCTAAGTTATATATTTTTGATTTTTAAAACATTTTTTCTTATTTTTCCCTTGTATTTGCAATATAGTATTTGAGTACTTTGAAATACATATAAACAATATTAATCTTTTTTATTTTACAGTAATATAAGTTTAAAATACATTTGTTCTAATATTAATGCACACCCAAAAAAGCTTTAAACTATAGAATGCCATTGATTGTTTAAATATTATGAGACTTTGCTTAATGATTATGCCTGATTTCAGAAGAAGAAATTATAAAAAGAGCCACTGTACAGTGCTAAAGAAGCACAAAGTCAACCTGCATAGTGCAAATTGAGCACAAGGTCAAAGAGACCAACCAATCCCAATGGGATTGATGTAATTTTGAGCCAACACAAGAGGACTTTAACTTGTTTGAGGTTCGAGGTTGAGGTGCTTAACATATGTTAAGACAGGACTTCCTCTGAATCACATTCTATCCAAGCACCTCATCCTGGCTACCATTCTGGCTCCTATAATCTAGTGCCTTTTTTCTGTCTTTTATAAGTGTGGCAAACTTTCTGTAGTCCTGGCTACTGATTGGGTAAGTGCATAATTGCTTAAATCACTTTAATTGGGCCCTGATTCAAGGACCTGTTATAGTTTTAGTTTTTCTTTACTTCAATTTTTTAGACATAAGACTTTGACATTTTTATTTCATCCACAAGTTATTTTTTTATCTTTTATGTGGATATTTTTATTTCTTTTGCAATTGATTATTATACCTTATAACTCAGCCACACTATGCCTGCAGGACCTGACTTGGGGTAAGGTGGAGCATATCTTGGAGGTGGTGAAGAGAACACAAATTCATAATCTTCAAGAATCTTTAACTTATCCTCACAATGATAATAGCTAGCATTTACATAGTACTTTATGGCTTGCAAAGCATTTTGAATATGTTCTCAAGTTCTCAATGAGATAGATGATATTATATTCATTTACAAATAAGGAAACTGAGTCTTGAGAAAAATTAAATAACTTATCCAGAGGTTACCAAGTTAGTGTCCAAAGGGGGATTTGAATTCACATCTTCCTGTCCCCCAAGTGTAGCATTCTCCACTACAACACTTAGCTGCCTCCCCAATCTACTTTCTCTTTTGAAGAGTATATACCAGACAGTTACCTCTGTGAAGATCACAATTGTCAATAACTTTTCTCTCCACAATAAGAAATGTAATGTTTTGACTACTGCAATAACATAATCATTATGCTTTACAGAAAGAAATCGACAGATTTTTCTTCCGGTAAGAAATACAATCTATATGGCTGTATTTGGATTTGGGTATTGGGTCTGATCTCTGAAGAAGTCTAAAGTCCATTCCTCTTTCTAGCTCCTCTTTTTCTGACACAGACATAAGACTAAATATAACCCATTTTTAACCATGTCTAAAATCCATCCTGCAAGAATATTAGGAAGGCAACTGCTATGTAGGTGACAGGTCATATTGCATACATCCCAATTTATAAGTGTTTGGAGGAAGCATAAGCAAGAAAGCTAGAGACAACACAAATTATGTCATCAGTCATCCAAAGCTTAGAAACTCCTTTTCCTTTCTTTTAACCCTTATCTTTTGTATCGATTCTAAAGCAGAAGGGTGGCTGGAGCTAGGTAATTGGGGTTAAGTGATTTGCCCAGGTAAATGGCTGGGGCTGGATTTGAACTCATCTTCCTGACTCCAAGTCCAGCATTCTATCCACTGTGCCACCCACCTGCCCCACAAACTTCTCATAATAAGAGTTCCCTAGTCTGAGAAATATAGCATGTTGAAGAAATCTATCCAAAAGATGAAATAAATACCTGCCTTATATTTCTGAGGAGCATCAGGAAAAAAAAATCAAGAAATAACCCTCTGGAAGATCCACTAGTGACCAGATTATTGAAATAGGTAGGAACCTTCAAAGAAATCTGGTTTGTAGACTTCTGGCAAATGCTTGCTAGTCATTACTAGCTTTGCCTCCTTGGAAAAGTCACTTAATCTCTCTGTCTGCCTGTTTCCTCATCTGTCACAAGGGAATAATAATAGTATTTGTCCTCCAGGGTGGTTGTGAGGATCATTTAAGGCAATATTTGTAAAGCTCTTACCACAGTACCTATTACAGGGTAGACCTTACATAAATTCTAGTTATCATCATGATTGTGTGAATAAATTTCCTACACTGATGTTTCTGAAAAATTAGCCCAATTACTCACCATTTTTCTTAGTTTGAGTTCCCTAACATTGCTTACTTCAGCAAAACAAAAAATATTGTTTTGTACAATATTTGCCTCCCCAAGTATGACCCCCTCACCTCCTAAATACCCTGCTTGACATAAAATTGCTTAATTTTAAATTTATGGGGATCATAGATTTAGAACTGGAGAGAATCTTGGAGATCATGGAGTCCAACTCCCTCATTTTACGATGAAGTACCTGTAATGGGGAGAATTTGGGAAAGGTGTGTGGTAAAAGGGATTTTGAAGGGAGGTTGTCAGGGACTTGCTAGGTAAATAATATGGGTTACAGGTAGGATGGAATAGGGAGATTCAGGATATAATATGGGGCTGAAGTCAGGGAGTATAACACTAAAGGTAACAAAGATTTTCAGGGAGAGGATGAATTAATCTAAATAGGCAAAGAACAGCGGGTCTTATAGACTAGGACTTAAACTAAAGACAAACTGAAGGAAATAGACTGAACTGAATGAAATTAACTACAGACTTTAGTTAATTTCACAGGAAGGGACTTGTTTTGAAGTTTCACCTTCCTTCAAGATGGATACCCCGGTTTCCCTTCAAGCCCAGAGTATGTTGGTTCTTTCCCTCTTCTTCCCTCTCTTACTAATTAACTGACAAAGTAACTAACAGGTCTGTTGAAACACAAAAGGGTTTATTGTCTTTAAGGATGATTTGTTAGGAAAAGTAGATTGAGGAAGCCCTAACAGTTGTTTAAAGAAACCTCAGGTGGGGGAAGGGAGCAGAGATGGGGTTTGAGCAAGGTCCTGCCTTAACTCAGCTCTCAAGATGATCTTGAAATCTAAAGGGAAATAAGATGGTGACTAACTAACTTCTCTAGATAAAATACTGCCAAATTATAGTTAAACCCCTCACAGATTTGAATTACTCTCTAATTTACTCTCCTTATTCACTCCACAGACATTTAAGGGAAGGGAAGGGAATGTAGGAAATAAGGTAGGGTATGAAGATACAAAGGGTTTATCTAAATTAACAATTCTTAAATAAATATTCTATAGAGATCAATACTCTATAACCAGAGACTAATCTGAGTGGCCTGGGTGGTCGTCGGACGCAAAGAATGAAACAGATTGGAAGCACGGCTTGTTAGCTCATTGTACTTCAAGAAATACTGAAGTAGCCACTTTATTATAAAGGAAATTAAAGATCCCTTTCCCCCAAAAGCCAAGAAAGTTTCCCACAGTTACAGAAAGCAAGATTTTTACTATAGTCAAAACAAAAGCCTTAGAAGCCTCCAGGCGTAGACAAAAACCTATGCTAAACTATCAACTACATGTGTTATCTTTAAGTGGAGCCTGGGACATCTCTGTTAGGTCAGAAAGTCCCGTCAGTTTCTCAGCCTTGATGGTATTAAACAATTTTTTGAGCCTCATTATTTTACTTTAATTCTGGGCAAAATGCCCTGCCAAGGGTTTGGCCTTGGCCATACCAGCCATCTGTGTTCTCGGATAAAGGGGAACAGAGTTAGCCCCCCTCCTGCTGGAGTGCTGAGAGCCCAAAGCTTTTTCAATAAGACTATAATGCATTTTGAAGGAAGGTGAGAATTATGAAAGGAATCAAAAGAGGAATCTCAGATTTTTAATCTTAGATATCCCACACCTGTCTCGTCCCGTAGATAGAGCGGAAAGATCGCTACATGGCTCTACCGGTCTGTATTGATCTTTTGAGGGGGTCCAGATAAAAATATCTACTTGAGATTCTAATTTCTCTTAATAGCTCCTGACAATATTCCAAAGCTAGACTAAATTTTCAATTCTACAGATAGGCAAAGAAGCAGCTCAGCTGGTCTGACTCTCTCTCCTCGAGATCCCCAAACCAACTGAAACTTTCCTTCAAGATTCTAAACCTCTAAAACCTGGCCTCAGCCACTTCCCATCTGTGTGACCCTGGGCAAGTCACTTGACCCCCATTGCCCACCCTTACCAGTCTTCCACCTATGAGACAATACACCGAAGTACAAGGGTTTAAAAAAAAAAAGATTCTAAACCCCTAAATGATTTCAGAACTCAGCCAAAGCTTGAAAAAACTGTCATGACTCCCCTCTCTCTGCACTACACACCTGATCTACAAGGAGGTTAAGTGACCTTCTTGACTGACCTAGTAGATCAGAACAATGAACTCAGAGTCAATTAGACCTGAGTTTGCATCATTTCCAGACACTTCTCGGCTAACTAACTTTGGATAAGTTATTTAACCACTTTCGGATCAGCCTCAATTTCCTCATCTCTAAAATGGAAAGAGACAATAATAGCATCAACCTTAAGGACTGTTGTAAGGATCAAATGAGATAACATTAGTAATCTTGGAGTGCTGGATAAAATGCTAGCTAATGTTATTCTTGCTCAAGGTTACTCATGCACATAGTCAGTGGCAGAGCTGGAATTTGATCCCAGGTCTTCTGACTCCCAGTCCAATGCTTTTTCACTCTACCGGGTTCTGACCTGAACCAAAGGCTCTCAAACTTAAGATCACAATAATATACAAAAGACTTGGGGGAGGGATGACTTCTAGAGATGAGACCCACACACTTCATTACCTGGGACCATGCATTCTTCTCTTCACCCAAAACATTTTTTGTCTCACCCACTCTCCACCATCACACTTCCTCCCATCCTCCACCCTCCTTTCCAATTCTGCTCTCAGAACTGATCCATTCAACAATATCATTGCCTCCTGAAAGGGAGGGGGACAATGCACCTAATGGTCCACTCACACTATCTATGATGCCCAAGATTAAAATAACTTTTCATGGCCACCTGTGGCCTCTGGGTGTTGCTTTCCCCTTTCAGAATGTAAGTTTCCCAAGGCTAAGGGTCTCTGCTTTGCATTTGTATCCCCATTCCTCAGCACAGTCCTTGACTCTTTTAAAAGTCCTTGACTTTTTTAGATTATAAGAAGCCACTTTTTTTTTGAGTCTAGATCTGTGATGTCATTGGGGTAGAGAATTCCTCACTGAGGAAATTCTAATGCATACAGGCAAGTTTCCTGCAATTTATAGGCTTCCAGAATCTGCTAGGAGACTGGGAGTGAAAATGATTTATCCAGGATCACAGAGTCAGTTATGTGTCAGAAGACAGACTTGGAACTTTTCTCTGGATCCACTATGTAACAACACTTTTAATGAATAACACTATTTTAATATTTATATATTTTATATTTATATTTAACATTTAGTGTTATTTAACATTATTAAAAATTATCTCTCAAAATAAATTACTGACCTAAATTATAGCAGTAGATTTCTCTAAATCTCTCAAAGTCCCCCCAAATTCCCCTTCCTTAGGAAATACATGTGGGATGCTTTTGCCTGGCTTTGCAAGCTTGATATGTTATTGGGTGTAGCCACTAAAATGGATAACTCTGTTACTCTCTGTAATCTATCCTTAGTACTTGGCTTGCTCTCTGTCCATTTTTTTCTCCCATTCTCAGCCTCAGGAGAAAGTCTAGCACATTTATCCCTGGGGAATTTTGGAAACCCTGATCCCCTTTGTCCCTTCTCTTGTCTTAGTTTCAAAGGGCATCTCACCAGTCAGAGCTTGAGGAACAGCAGGCAACACTGTATTTCAGAGGTTTCTAAGATCCAGATCCCTTATCCACTTCTACTTTGTGATCATGGTATCTTTTACAAAGAAGGGTAGATCTCTGATGAGTAAACATCAGGGTTAAAGCAAAATAGAAAAAAAAAAAAGTATGCAGAAGAATGCCAGTCTCTTCCCAAAGATTTTTGCCCCGGGAATAAAGGAAAAGCTTGATGTATATCCTGCAAGTATCTCTCTCCAAAAAGAAACCTGAAGTCATTATGCGACCATGAAGTACCAGTTAACCATGGATCAGAATGGTGCTACCAGCAGTTAATGATGGACTCAGAAATAGTCCTGTCCTGGACATTTTGCCATTATTTTTTTTAAGCATTTATTAATATTTATTTTTTTTTGAAAAGTTAACATGGTTACATAATTCATGCTCTTACTTTTCCCTTCACCCCCCCCCCCCCGACTTCCCCTTTCTGCCCCATGGCAGATGTGTATTTCCACTGGTTTTAACATGTGTCATTGATCAAGACCTATTTCCAAATTGTTGATAGTTGCATTGGTGTGGTAGTTTTGAGTCTACATCCCCAATCATGTCCACCTCAACCCATGTGTTCAAGCAGTTGTTTTTCTTCTGTTTCCACTCCTGTAGTTCTTCCTCTGAATGTGGGTAGAGTTCTTTTCCATAAATCCCTCAGAATTGTCCTGGGTCATTGCATTGCTGCTAGTACAGAAGTCCATTACATTCTATTTTACCACAGTGTATCAGTCTCTATGTACAATGTTCTTCTGGCTCTGCTCCTTTCACTCTGCATCAATTCCTGGAGGTCTTTCCAGTTCACATGGAATTCCTCCAGTTTATTATTGCTTTGAGCACAATAGTATTCCATCACCAGCATATACCAAAATTTGTTCAACCATTCCCCAATCGAAGGGCATACCCTCATTTTCCATTTTTTTGCCACCACAAAAAGCGCAGCTATAAATATTTTCATACAAGTCTGTTTATCTATGATCTCTTTGGGATATAAATGCAACAATGGTATGGTTGGATCAAAGGGCAGGCATTCTTTTATAGCCCTTTGAGCATAGTTCCAAATTGCCAGCCAGAATGGTAGGATCAGTTCACAACTCCACCAGCAATGCATTAATGTCCCAGTTTTGCCACATCCCCTCCAGCATTCATTATTCTCCCCTTCTTTCATTTTAGCCAATCTGGTTGGTGTGAGGTGATACCTCAGAGTTGTTTTCATCTGCATTTCTCTAATGTAATGGGGATAATTTGAGGAAAGGTGTGTGGTAGAAGGGGATTTTAAAAGGGGGTTGTCAGGGACTTGCTAAGTAGGAAATCTAGGTTACAGGTAGGCTGGAATAAGGAGATTCAGGATATAATATGGCTGAAGTCAGGAGTATAACACTGGAAGGGAAACAAAGATCTTCAGGGAGAGGAGGAATTAATCTAATCAGGCAAAGACAGCAGGCTTTACAGACTGGGACTTAGACTCAGAGACCAAGAGAAATAGACTGGACTCAGCCCCCCCCCCCCCCACTCTAATGGGAGCTCGGCCCCTATGCTTCGGGCTTGCCCCATTGAGAGTTCCTGGCCTGACATCGTCATCTTCTGTCATGAGTGGGACGCTGAAGGCCCTGGGTCTCTGACTGCGCCTCTGGAGCCTGGGAAGCCCCACCATGGCCGCGGTGGCAGCTCCGGGGGCCCTGGGCCGGAGGAGCTGGAGCCGGGAGCCCGAGCCCGCCGCTGGCGGAGTCTGCTGGTAGGGACTTCTACTGGTTGCGCTCCCTCGTGGCTGAAGGTATCGCAGGATGTTGTGCCAAAACAACCATTGCACCTTTGGATCGAGTGAAGATACTATTACAGGCACATAATCACCATTACAAACATTTAGGAGTATTTTCTACCTTGTGTGCTGTCCCTAAAAAAGAAGGGTATCTTGGATTGTATAAAGGAAATGGAGCAATGATGATTAGAATCTTCCCATATGGTGCAATTCAATTTATGTCCTTTGACCATTACAAAAAGTTAATTACCACTAAACTTGGGATTTCTGGACATGTACATCGGCTAATGCCTGGCTCCATGGCAGGCATGACAGCAGTCATTTGTACTTACCCACTTGACATGGTTAGAGTTCGCCTGGCATTCCAGGTGAAAGGAGAACACACATACACAGGAATTGTTCATGCATTCAAGACAATTTATGCAAAGGAAGGTGGTTTTCGTGGGTTTTACAGAGGAATGATGCCTACTATTATAGGAATGGCTCCCTATGCAGGAGTTTCATTTTTTACTTTTGGTACCTTAAAGAGCATTGGTCTCTCTCATGCTCCTACCTTGCTTGGAAGACCTTCATCAGACAACCCTAATGTCTTAGTTTTGAAAACACACATTAACTTGCTTTGTGGTGGCATTGCTGGAGCAATAGCACAGACAATATCTTATCCACTTGATGTAACTCGTCGTGGAATGCAATTAGGGACGGTTCTCCCAGATTCTGAAAAGTGCCTTACAATGTTGAAGACACTGAAGTATATCTATGGATACCATGGAATTCGCAGAGGACTGTATCGGGGCCTGTCTCTGAACTATATTCGCTGCATTCCCTCACAAGCGGTGGCGTTTACAACCTACGAACTCATGAAGCAATTTTTGCACCTGAACTAAAGTCTTGTATTTCTGTAAGATTGCCCAGGGATGCACGCCTGTGTGTGTACATACACACATGCATATGCACACACACACACACGCATGTGCACACATATACACACACACTGTTATATTTACGGTGGGGAAGGGAGGGGAATTAATGGAAGTGGAAAGTTACTCTTGTCATGTCAATCCCTGGTACTTGACTACTTGATTTTTTTTTTTTTAAGCCAAAAACCAGAAGTGCTTCCTCTAGTTTTTTGATGCCATAATTTGTGGTTTCTTGATATGAAACACATCTTTAGGCTGACTCTGGGTGTTTTATTAAGTTAACCAATTTCATTAAAATAAATAAAGGGTCCGAGAGAAACTGGCAAAAAATACATTGGTGTCTATTCACAGTTTTCTGAGCTTTATCATGTTCTTCCAAGCTTTTTTAAATCATGGCATGAGAAATCCCAGGTTTATGCCAGATTCAATTAAAAATTATGCTGGATTTTTAAATGAACTGGGTTCATTTTGATTTTTAATTGGATTTAGTAATTTGTGATCATTGTAGCAAGAATTTATGCTGAAATTTTATCTTGCTCAGTTAGGACAAGCTAGCACTGAAAGGGTGATATTTTGGTGGTGGCAGGGGTGGAAGTAGTAGTGACTGTTATCTTGTCTAAATCAATATAATGAACCATGGGTTAAAAATGTCATTTTAAAATAAAATTTTGAATGTGACATAAATGGTGACACAATGATTCAGAAACTAAGTAAACTTACTTGCAGATGTTATAGTTATAGTTATAATGATTTAGAAACTAAGTAAACTTACTTGTAGATGTTATAGTTAAAAAACATTATTCCTTGACACTATGGTATATTTTACATAAATTTTTTAAAAAGACAGTCCACTCCTGAAGGACAATTATAACAAATGTGAGTAAACCTACTATTCTCAAAAAAACAGTTCAACCCTAAGAGAGATTGTATGTGTTATGGTTTCTTTTGCACATGATACACAGGTAGATTGAAAGCATTCTTGTTATTGTTGATGTAGTGATCAAAGGGTGATTACTGTGTTTGTATATACAGTAATAGATTATGTGCATTAATATATTACTGGATCAAAATGTTCTTCCATGAAACAGACTCTTCCTCTCTTGCAAATTTATTTAATGGAGAAATTGAATAAATTTCTAGTAGTCTCCTGTTTAAAAACAAGCAAGTTAAAAATGCAAGATTTTCATTCTTTGTAGCCACTTGTTTTAGGGTCATTTTTATTTATTATTGTAAATATTATTTTAGAGGTCACGATGTGTAGAATCATTACCATGAGGTAAGTCATTAGAAAATTAGTTGAAATCATTGTGTGCTTCCATATTTGTTTTGGGATAAGATAATAAGCATTTCTGTCATTGCCTTTGTCAATTAATTAGTTTTAGGGAAAAATCAGATGAATAGAGTTTATTTTCTTTTGACTAATCAGGTAAATATTTGATTTGATTTATAAACCTCTCAGTTGATGGAACTGCATGTGCTCCTAGAGCTATGTTATATGTTTCTTCTTCTGGGTTATGCTAGAGCTAAGTATTGTCAGGCCACCTGGAAGTAATTTCAATCGATAAATCCATTATCTTCTGTTGTCCCCTGAAAGGGAACTACAGATGTTTAACTGAGGGAAAACTTGCATTCTGTGCCATTTATAGAATACATGCGGAAATTTAATAATAAAGACATTTTAGTCATGTTTAAAAAAAAAAAGAGAAATAGACTGAACTGAAATTAACCACAAGCTTTAGTTAATTTCACAGGAAGGGACTTGTTTTGAAGTTTCACCTTCCTTCAAGATGGATACCCTGGCTTCCCTTCAAGCCCAGAATATGTTGGTTCTTTCCCTCTTCTTCCCTCTCTTAATAACTAACTGACAAATTATACTAATAAGTTTGTTGAAACACAAAAGGGTTTATTATCTTTAAAGGATGATTTGTCAGGAAAGTGGATTGAGGAAGCCCTAACAGTTATCTCAGGAACCTCAGGTGGGGGAAGGGAGGCAGAGATGGAGTCTGAGTAAGGACCTGCCTTCAACTCACCTTACAAAATGCTCTTGATATCTAAAGGAAATAAATGATGACTGACTAGTTTCTTTATATCTAATACTGTCAAATAATAATTAACCTTTCACAGATTTGAACTCCTCTCTAATTACTCTCCTTATTAACTCCACAGACATGTAAGGTAAGGGAGGGAAGGTAGGAAATAAAATAGGGAAAGAAGATACAAAGGGTTTATCTAAAATAACAATTTCTTAAATAAATATTTCAAAGCTAGGCTAAATTTCAATTCTACAGATAGGTAAGGAAGCCCCTCAGCTGGTCTGAACCCTCTCCATGAGAAACCCAAACCAACTGACTTTCTCCCTCAAGATTCCAACCCCCGAACTGATTTCAGAACTCAGCCAAAGCTTGAAAAAACTATCATGACTCCATCTCTCTGTACTACACTAATTATTAGAGATTTAGAACACTTTCTCATGTGCTTATTGATACTTTTGATTTCTTTATCTGAAAATTGCCTATTCATGTCTCTTGCCCATTTATCAATTGGGGGAATGGCTTGATTTTTTTTAAATTTAATTTTTTTTTTATTTTAAACCCTTAACTTCTGTGTATTGATTTATAGGTGGAAGAGTGGTAAGGGTAGGCAATGGGGGTCAAGTGACTTGCCCAGGGTCACATAGCTGGGAAGTGTCTGAGGCTGGATTTGAACCTAGGACCTCCTGTCTCTAGGCTTGGCTCTCAATCCACTGAGCTACCCAGCTGCCCCCAATGGCTTGATTTTTTATACGATTGGTTTAACTCATATATTTGAGTGATTAGACCCTTGTCAGAGGTTTTTGTTATAAAGATTTTTTCCCAATTTGTTGTTTCCCTTCTGATTTTGACTACATTGTTTTTCTTTGTACAAAAGCTTTTTAGTTTGATGTAATCAAAATAATTTATTTTACATTTTGTAATTTTCTCTAACTTTTGCTTGGTTTTAAAATCTTTCCTTTCCCAGAGATCTGACAAGTAAACTACTCTATGTTCACTTAACTTATTTATAATTTCCCTCTTTATATTCAAGTCATTCACCCATTCTGAATTAACTTGGTGTAGGGTGTGAGATGTTAATCTAAACCTAATCTCTCCCATATTGTTTTCCGAATTTCCCAGCAGTTTTTGTCAGGTAGGGGATTTTTGTCCCAAAAGTTGGGCTCTTTGGGTTTATCATACACTGTCTTGCTGATGTCATTTACCCCAAGTCTATTCCACTGATCCTACCTTCTGCCTCTTAGCCAGTACCATATTGTTTTGATGACTGCTGCTTTATAGTACAGTTTAATATCTGGTACTGCTAGGCCCCTTCCTTCACATTTTTTTTTCATTATTTCCCTTGATATTCTTGATCTTTTGTTATTACAAATGATCTTTGTTATAGTTTTTCCTAATTCAGTAAAAAAAATTTTTGGTAGTTTGATAGGTATGGTCATTTTTATTATGTTAGCTCATCCTACTCATGAGCAATCAATATTTTTCCAATTATTTAGCTCTAGTTTTAATTGTTTGGAAAGTTTTTTTGTAGTTATTTTCGTATAATTCCTGTGTATGGTTTTGTAGACAGATTCCTAAGTATTTTATATTGTCTGGGGTGATTTTAAAAGGTGTTTCTCTTTCTACCTCTTGCTGCTGTGATGTGTTGGAAATATATAGAAATGCTGATGATTTATGTGCATTTATTTTGTATCCTGCAACTTTGCTAAAGTTGTTGATTATTTCTACAAGCTTCTTAGTTGATTCTCTAGGATTTTTTAAGTAGACCATCATATCATCTGCAAAGAGTGATAGCTTAGGCTCCTCATTGCCTATTTTGATACCTTCAATTTCTTTTTCTTCTCTAATTGCAACTGCTAGTGTTTCTAGTACAACGTTAAATAATAGAGGAGATAATGGGCATCCTTGTTTCACTCCTGATCTTATTGGAAAGCCTTCTAATTCATCCCCATTGTATATGATGCTTGTTGATGGTTTTAGGTATATACTGTTTATTATTTTTAGGAAAGGTCCTTCTATTCCTATACTTTCCAGGGTTTTCAATAGGAATGGATGCTGTATTTTGTCAAAGACTTTATCAGCATCTATTGAGATAATCATGTGATTTTTGTTTGTTAGATTGTTGATATGGTCAATTATGTGGATGGTTTTCCTAATGGTGAACCATCCTTGTATTCCTGTTATGAATCCCACCTGATCATGGTGAATGATCCTCTTAATCACTTGATGAAGTCTCTTTGCTAATATTCTATTTAAAAATTTTGCATCTATGTTCAATAGGGAGATTAGTCTGTAGTTTTCTTTCTCTGTTTTTGATCTACCTGGCTTTGGAATCAGTACCATATTTGTGTCATAAAAGGAATTTGGTAGGACTCCTTCTTTGCTTATTATATCAAATAATTTGTATAGTATTGGGATTAGTTGCTCTTTGAATGTCTGATAGAATTCACTTGTGAATCCATCAGGTCCTGGCGATTTTTTCTTAGGGAATTCTTTGATGGCTTGTTCAATTTCTTTTTCTGATATGGGGTTATTTAGGTATTCTATTTCTTCTGCTGTTAATCTAGGTAATTTGTATTTTTGTAAATATTCAACCATATCTCCTAGATTGCTATATTTATTGCCATATAATTGGGTGAAATAGTTTTTAATGATTGCCTTAATTTCCCCTTCATTAGAGGTGAGGTCTCCCTTTTCATCTTTGATGCTGTCAATTTGGTTTTCTTCTTTCCTTTTTTTATTAAATTGACCAGTACTTTGTCTATTTTATCTGTTTTTTCAAAATACCAGCTTCTAGTCTTATTTATTAATTGAATAGTTCTTTTACTTTCGATTTTATTAATTTCTCCCTTGATTTTTAGTATTTCTAATTTAGTTTTCATCTGGGGATTTTTAATTTGCTCCATTTCTAATTTTTTGAGTTGCGTGCCCAATTCATTAATCTCTGCCCTCCCTAATGTGTTAATATATGCACTCAAGGATATAAATTTCACCCTGAGTACTGCCTTGGCTGCATCCTACAGAGTTTGGTAGGATGTCTCATCATTGTCATTCTCTTCAATGAAATTGTTGATTGTTTCTATGATTTCTTCTTTGACTAGCTGGTTTGGGAGTATCATATTATTTAATTTCCAATTAATTTTTGATTTACCTGTCCAGGTGCCCTTACTAATTATTATTTTTATTGCATTATGGTCTGAGAAGGTTACATTTATTATTTCTGCTCTTTTGCATTTGTTTGCAATGTTTCTATGCCCTATTACATAGTCAATCTTTGTGAATGTACCATGTGCAGCTGAAAAGAAGGTGTATTCCTTTTTGTTCCTATTTATTTTTCTCCACATATCTATTAAAACTAATTTTTCTAGGACTTCATTCATTTCTCTTACCTCTTTCTTATTTATTTTTTGGTTTGATTTATCTAGATCTGAAAGATATTGAGATCTCCCACTAGTATGGTTTTACTATCTATTTCCTTTTTGAGATCTGCCAGCTTCTCCTTTATGAATCTGGTTGCTATGCCATTTGGTGCATACATATTGAGCAATGTTATTTCCTCATTGTCTATACTGCCTTTAATCAGGATGTAATGACCTTCCCTGTCTTTTTTAATCATATTTATTTTTACTTTGGCTTTGTCAGAAATCATAATACCCATTCCTGCCTTCTTTTTCTCATTTGAGGCCCAAAAGATTTTGCTCAATCCTTTTACCTTAAACCTGTGTATGTTTACCCGCCTAATATGTGTTTCTTGTAGACAATATATGGTAGGATTTTGGTTTCTAATCCACTCTGCTATTTGCTTCCTTTTTATGGGCGAGTTCATCCCATTCCCATTCAGAGTTATAATTATCAGTTGTGTATTCACTGACATTTTGGTATCCTCTCCTAATTCTACCTCTTCTTCTTACACTATTTTCTTTTAAACCTGTGGTTTCCTTTATGCCAGTAACCCTTGTCTCTTCCCTTGATTTACTACCCTTTCTACCCCCTCCCTTATTATTCCCCTCTATTTATTTTCAAGGCTTAATAAATTCCCTCCCCCCTCTCCTCTCCTCCCTTTTTTGACCTCCCTACTCCCTGCTCCCCTTGGTTTTTCCCTTCTGACGTTCTCAGTAGGGCTGAATAGAATTTTATATCCCAATGGATAAAGCTACTCTTCCCTCTCAGAGTTAATTATACTGAGAGTAAGGTTTAAATATTACCTCTTAATGCTCTCTTCCTCTCCTTCTTATAAAAGTATTCATCCCTACCCCTTCCCATGCCCTCTTTGTGGGTAAGAGAATATCCTATTTTTCTTATTCATTCAAGTTTCTCTTGGTGTCCTCTACTATTCACCTCCCTCTTTCCCACCCCCATATCATCTTAGCCCATTTAGTATTCCAACCTCTCCCTATGAATAATTCTTCTAATTACTATAATATGAATATTATAATAGTGAATAGAGTTCCTTACAGAGAATTATACATAACATTTCTCCACATAGGAATACAGATAATTAGATCATATTGAAGCCCTTAAAGAGGCAAATTTAAAAAAATACGAGTTTTCTTTCTTTCTCCTCTGTTTCTTATTTACCTTTTTATGCTTCTCTTGATTTTTGTGGTTGGATATGGAACTTTCCATTTAGTCCTGGTCTTTTCTGTGCAAATACTTGGAAATCTTCTACCTTGTTAAATGCCCAAACTTTCCTTTGGAAGTATATGGTTAGTTTTGATGGGTAGATGATCCTTGGTTGTAGACCCAGTTCTCTTGCCTTTCTGAATATCATATTCCAAGCTTTGCGGTCTTTTATTATGGAAGCTGCCAGATCCTGTGTTATCCTGATTGTTGCTCATTGATATCTGAATTGTCTCTTTCTGGCTTCTTGTAAAATTTTTTCTTTTACTTGGAAGCTCTTGAATTTAGCTATTATATTTCTGGGGGTTGTCTTTTCTGGGTCTAGTGTAGAGGGTGATCTATGGATCCTTTCAATGTCTATATTGCCCTCTTGTTGTAGAACTTCAGGGCAATTTTGCTGAATAATTTCTTTTAGTGTGGAGTCCAAGTTTCTATTAATTTCTGCTTTTTCAGGAAGACCAATGATTCTCAAATTGTCTCTTCTAGATCTGTTTTCTTGGTCTGTCACTTTCTCATTGAGATATTTCATGTTTCTTTCTATTTTATCAGTCTTTTGACTTTGTTTTATTTGTTCTTGCTGTCTTGAGACATCATTAGCTTCTAATTGCTCAATTCTAGCCTTTAGGGACTGGTTTTTGGCTATAATATTTTGGTTTTCCTTTTCAATCTGGTCATTTCTGGTGTTCAATTTGCTTATCAGTTCATTTAATTTCTGAGCCTCATTTTCCAATTGCAAAATTCTACCTTTTAAACTGTCATTTTCTTGCCAGATTTTGATTTCCAATTTGCTTACCATTTCGTTTGATTTTGGGGCATCTTTCTCCAATTGGGAGTTTCTGTCTTCTAACCTGTTTATTTGCTTTTGTGCTATTTCCCTCTTCTCTCGCCAAATCTCTTCCATCTTCCTCATCATCTCAGATTTGAACTCTTCAATAGCTTGTGGCCAGTTTTCATTATTTTGGAAGGTTTGGATATGATTACTTGTTTGTTCTCCTCTGCTGTTTGCTCTGTTGTCTGGATTTTCTCTGTGTAAACGTTGTTGAGTGTTACAGATTTCTTCTTGATGATCTTTATCTTTTGGGGTTCTTGTCTCTGGCTTGCCATTGTTAGCCCTGCACCCTCTCAAGTTTAACCTCACACTCAGGGTCTGTCTGTGCTCTTTAGGCTCCTGAGGTCTCAGTTGTCCTCAGGGTCAAGCCTCCTGGTGGTCCCCTTAGTTGTTCCTCTGCCCAAGGCTCCTTTAAAGTCTCAGGATGTTGCTTCCACAGTTGTGAACCCCTTTTGCACTGGGTCCCCACTCAAGGTCCATGCCTGCACTCAAGATCTGAGTCCTCGCCTACGCTCAGGATTCGGGTCTGGGCTTGAGTCCCTGCCCACACTTGTGCCTGCACTTAGGGTCTGCGCTCAAAGTCCAAACGTGTTCTTTAGCCTCTTGGGGTCTTAAGTCTTGCTGCTCTCAGGAGTAGGCCCTGGTGACCACAGGTAGCTGCCAAGGACTTAATCTGTGCCCCAAACTTGCTCTAACTCTTGTGTGCTGGTTTTGGCATTGTAGGTGGTGTGGGTTCAGGGAGGGAGTTGCTCAGCTTGCGTTTTAGTGAGAGCTGTTTCACCCCTTTATAGCATGGAAATGCCCTGATTCCACATAGCTCCAATGCTGTGCCCTGTTTTAGGGTCCCTTTGTTCCTTTGGATTTGTTTTTATGTCTTCTTGAGGAATCCAGTATGTTTAGGTTAGGAGAGGTTAAGCAGCTGCTTTTTACTCTGCCGCCATCTTAACCAGGAAGTCACAAAGTTCCCCATTTTGCCATTATACAGAAAAGCAACACTTCTTCTATCCTTTAAGCAAAGGTTTCTATCTTTTGGCAAACATTGAAATCTTGAACATTTAGGTCCAATCTTATTTCCATTCCCTTAAGGGGAGAAAGAAGATATTTGTTACCCTGTTGTTGATAAATACAATTACTAAAGCGATCTATGGAGCTTGTGTATGTCTAATAGATTTAAATTTAAATTTATGTGTGTGAATTTAAAATGACCATAATATAGTATTGCTGTTGTTGTTCAGTCATTTTTTTAGGCATATGCCATTCTTGGTGACCCCTTTATAAGAGGTTTTTCTTGGCAAAGATACTGGAGTGGTTTTCCATTTCCTTCTCCAACTCAGATAAGGAAATTGAGACAAATGGGTTAAGTGACTTAACCAGGATCACACAGCTAGTAATTGCCTGACACCAGGTTTGAACTCAGGTCTTCCTGACTCCATGTCTGACACTCTATCTACTGTGCCACCTAGCTGCCTCACGACATACTTTATGGGACAGTTATGAGGATGAAAGGAGAAAATAAAAGTGAAAACTTTTTGGAAACCATGTTATAGATAAACATAAATCCCTCTCCAATGAACTTTCAAATTTTGTGGCTAACTCTGACCCCTCTCCTTTTCTTGCTGGTACTATTACTTACAAGATATCAATTCCTATTTCTTTTTTTTTTTTTTTAACTCTTACCTTCCATCTTGGAGTCAATACTGTGTATTGGCTCTAAGGCAAAAGAGTGGTAAGGGTAGGCAATGAGGGTCAAGGGACTTGCCCAGGGTCACACAGATGGGAAGTGTGTGAGGTCAGATTTGAACCTAGGACCTCCTGTCTCTAGGCCTGGCTCTCAATCCACTGAGCCCCAATTCCCATTTCTTCCACTAAAATGCAAACTCCTTTGGAGCAGGGATTGTATCTTACTCATCTTAGTTTTCCTCTCAGTTCTGAATCAAGTACTATGCACATATAATTTCTCAGTAAATTTATATAGAATTACTTATTAATAGTACTATTAATAATATGTAAGGAAATCAAGACTTTCTGCTGGTTAAAAATCCAGTGCCACATATCAGGCTTTATTATTGACAAATATGCATATTAAAGCAGGAATGCTGGCTAGAGAAGTAGAGAATAGTGTTACTTTGGAGTCAGGAGGCAATCTCTTACTTATCTTTTTTTCTGAATCAAGTACATTTGCAACCTAAGTCTTAGAGGATGTAGAGAAAGTTTCATCCTATAGTTAACTGTCTTAGATGGTTTCATCTTTTCCCCAAACACAGGAACTTGAAAAGATTTAATTTTAGCCTTCGGAAAGTCTCTAGCTTTTGTTTGCTGAATAGGGTGACTCTGACAAGAACTTCACAAGAACTTTCACCCCATGTCATGTCAGGTTCTAGCAATCAGTGTCTCTTTCTGTCCCCATACATACACATATACATACATATTTAAGTATGTGCCTATACCACATGTGGATAGGTAAACACATGCTATACAGATACTATGTATATGTATAAATTGCTATCTCTATAGAGCTAGATATACATATGTACATGCATGCATATACATGTAAGATATGTAGTAACTGGACCTGAGATAATTTGTGTTGCCTTGAAGATAACAATCTCAGAAGCTCATTCAAGGAACAATTTGCAACATAGATTCTAACTGACTATAAGTTTGTGGTTGTCAGACCAGTGCACAAGCAAGGAAAGTATTAAATACACCCCTCATACCACCTTGGAAAAAACAAAAATTTGTAGTTCCTCAGAGTTGGCTTTATAAAGAACCTTAAACTTTGAATGGTACTTCCTTAATCACAAAAACAAAGCCCAATTATAACAACTTTTTAATTAAAAAAAAAGCTGGAAAATGAGAAAACAATAAAAAAAAAAGAAATTCAACATAGAAAGTTATTTTTGGGGAAAGGGAAAGTCAAAACACAAACTCATAAGCTAACAAAGTCAATAATTCTGCATCCAAAGCCCCCAAGAAAAATATGAATTGATCGCAAATCCTTAAAGAATTAGTAGAGGAACTCAAAAAGAATTCTAAAAATCAAGTAAGAGAGGTAGAAGAGAAATTGGGAAAAGAAATGAGCATGATACAGGAAAATCGTGAAAAAAGAGTCAATGTCTTGGTAAAGGAAGCACAAAAAAATACCAAAGAAAATATCTTAAAAAATAGAATAGACAAATTAGTAAATAGGCATAAAAATGTACTTAAAAGAAGAACTCTTTAAAAGGCAGAATTAACCATTTGGAAAAAGATACAAAAATTCACTGAGGAAAAGAACTCTTTACAAAGTAGTACTGAGCTCATTCAAGAAAATCATGCCTTAAAAATTAGAATTGAGCAAGCAGAAACTAATGATACCACGATTTATGAAGAAACAATCTAAGTCAAAAGGATGAAAAAATAGAAGGAAATGTGAAAAATTTCAATGGAAAAACAAATAATCTGTAAAATAAACCCAGGAGAGATAATCTAAGAATTCTTGGACTACTTGAAAACCATAATAAAAAAAAGAGCTAAGATATCATCTTTCAAGAAAATAAGGAAAACCTCCCTGATTTTCTAGAATCAGAAGGTAAAATAGAAATGGAAAGAATCTACTGATCACCTCCTGAAAGAGATCCCAAAAGGATAACTCCCAGGAATATTATAGCCAAGTTCCAGCACTCCCAAGTCAAGAAGGAATATTACAAGCAGACAAAATAAAACAATACAAATATCATGGAGCCACAGTCAGAATAACAATAGATTTAACAGCTTCTACATTAAAGGATCAGAAAGCTTAGAATATGATATTCCAGAGAGCAAAGGAGCTAAGATCAGGAATCACTCACTCTTGGAGGCAGCTAAGTGGTTCAGTGGATTGAGAGCCAGAGACCCAAGGTCTTAGGTTCAAATATGGTCTCAGATACTTCCTAGCTGTGTGACCCTGGGCAAGTCACTTAACCCCTATTGCCTAGCCATTATCACTCTTCTGCCTTAGAACCAATACGCAGTATTGATTTTAAGATGGAAGGCACGGGTTTAAAAACAATCGCTCATCTAGCAAAACCTGAGCATAATCTTTCAGGTGAAAAATGGGTATTCAGTGAAATAGAGGACTTTCAAATATTCCTGATGATCAGAGATGAATTAAAAATCTGACTCTCAAATCCAAGATTAAAGGGAAGCATAAAAAGAGAAATAGGAAAGAGAAAAAAAAACATTCATTAAGGTTAACCTGTTTATATACCTACATGGGAAAATGATTATTGGTACTTGAAAGAATTTTATCATTATTGGGGCAATCAGAAGTAGTATACATAGACAGATGGCAAGTGTGCGAGTTGGATATTGTAGAATGAAATCTAAAAAAAATAAAATTACGGATTCTAAGAGGAATGCATTGGGAGGATGAAGGGAGAAATAAAATGGGGTAAATTATCTCTCATAAGAGAGGTTTGACAGACCTTTTGCAATAAAGAAGGGGATGTTAAGTAGGGGAGTACCTGAACCTTACCCTCATCAGAATTGGATAAAAGAGGGAAGGACTTACAAAATCAGTTGGGTATAGAAATATGTCTTACCCTTCAGGACAGTAGGAGAGAAAGGGAATAAGAGAAAGTGGGGATGGGTGGGTTGGTAAGCAGGGCTGATAGAAAGGCTACTGAGAAACACTGGCAAGGAAATAGTCTTGTGGAAGGCCAATTGGAGAAATAGGGTCATGATAGGGCCTGTTATTTGGATTCCCTATGTGACCAATCCAGGTGTTTGGTTCTGGTAATCTGAGCCCTGAAAAGCAGGTTGGTTAATCCAAAAACAACTTGACCCCTCCAGGAGGCTATTGGAAGTCAGTTAGAGAAATGGAGTCTGTAATAGATATTTTATCTGGATCCCATTACAAAATCATTGGCAAGTAAAACTGTGTGCATGATTTTTTTCTGCACTGCATGTCAGGACACAGACAGAATGGGTTATCTAAGGTAAAAATCTGAGACTCCTCTTTTGACTCCTTTTCAGATCCCCACCTTTTCTTAATATTCTTATTGGAAAGCTTTGAGTCCTAGGCAGACCAGCAGCTACTGAATTAACAATTTCTCTCCTTGATAAATAAGAAGCCTGAACTCCAAAAAATATATTACTTAGATAATCAAGGCTGGAGAGAGACAAAGCTAGACAAGACTTTATCTGAGCGGGTGCAGTCCTGTAAATCAAGAGTACAGGACTCAATTAGTATGAATCTCTATGAAATATATTTCTGCTCCCAGAATTAACCTCCTACTAATTGGTGGTTGGAATTTGGCCTTTGACCCTGTACCTATCTCTCTACTTTTTAGATTTTAATGGGTTTTGTATAATTTGTAACCCCTTCACAGCTGTGATTCTTTCTCTGTGCACTTTGTGTGAAACCAGTATATATTAAACTCAAAACTCCATGGCAAGTTGGAGCAGTTATGAGCTAAGTATTTAGTCTGACTATTCTCATTCAATCCGACACCACTAACCACCACTCTGAAGCCCCAGAAATATAGAGCTGGTTCTCTATATAGTCTAAAAGTGAGCATGTACAGCAAGTATACCTAATCTTCCTACTGGATCAGTATGTGAGAACCATGAAGGAAGAAGCACCCAGTATTGGAGAGGGTGACTAGGAATGCAGTGTATTCTGGATGTAGCCAGGTTTTGTGAATACCAGATTAAAAAAAAAAGGAATGTGAAAAGAAGAGAGCTAGGATTCTTGATTACAGCAGAGTGGGAAATCCAAGAGCATAATGAAATGTAAAAGAACATGGAGAGATGTCAGGGGAAAGGACTTTTGCCTCAGCAAACAGCGACTCTAAAACACAAACAAAACATGGAGTTAGAATTTGGCTAGACATTGGGGACTGGAGCAGGAACAAGTATTGGCATGGGGTAAAGCAGCTTCTATAGTTGTTACTCCAAACACTGAGGAAGTGATGGAAGTAGGAGAAGAGGTAAGAAGTGGTAAACATAAAGCCCAATAAATACCTACCTCTCAATTTCCTTAGATGAATTGAATGTATATGTAATATCAGCTCTATCACATACTGTAACATGGAAATCGCAGGGTGGAATTCCTGAAAGATATAGGGTCAAGCCTCACCCAGAATTCCAGGGGACACCCCCTGGAGAACTCTGGGTGAGGGGACAGTTTAAGATAGTTAAGGACAATTGATTCCTGGGGGTTGAAGTGAGCAGGTCACTCTGTTTGCTGAGCCCAGTTCTGGATAGCTTTGGTGGCCTGTGGCAAATGCCATTTAGGTTCTTCACTGCACCTTGCTTGTTTAGCTGAACTAGACCTTTCCTGCAATAGCATTTTGTTACAGTTTAGCTATTTTAGATATTAGAAGTGATAATTATAGGCTCTGAGCAAGCTAGTTATAAAGTCTGCCACTCCCTCCAGAAAGGGGAGGGGCTGTTCTACCTAACAATTCAGGGCTTCCCAGATCTTATCCTAACCCTTGAAAGCCTTCCCTTACTTCCCCTTCCTCTTTTATCAGTAAAACTTCATCTTTGAGGTAGCTGTGCCTGGCTATTTATTTGGGAATACTCACTTCCTCCATAAAGCAAGCTCCTTTCAGTTGCCAGCCCAAGAAGCCAGATCCCCGTTCTGTCTCTGATAGCTACTAGACATCAAGCTTCTCCTATCTTTCCTAGAAAAACCTGTGGGGAAATAAGTTGAGAAAGTAAACATCTTAAGGAGAAAGCTTTGCCTAGCCTTCCCAGAAATTATCTGAACAACCTCCATTTCCAACTGATTTCTAACTGCTTATTGGGAGAGGGGAGAAGGAGCACTGAGCGAGTTTATGTCCCTCCCTTCTCACTCAAGCCTGTGGGGGAGGGGAGGAGTGAGTTCTGCAGGTTTCTGGTTTCTGGCCAACATTTCAGCTTCCCAAATATCTCTGTTAAGATCAACATAACAATATGTTAAAGAAATAAAGGGTAGAGAGAGATATAGATGTATAGTGATGATGTGTATCAGTCTATGATCTCCTCAGCTGCAGTTGGTGGGGAGGGACACCTACTCCTCTCACCCTGGCTGCTGGTGTAAATTATCCCCTTCTCCCTGACAGGTTTGTTTGATAACCTGTCAGCAACTCCTTTAACAGCTGCCCAAGTAAGGACCCTTGAGAGGTTAGATGGATGGTTACCCTCTTCAGGCCCAACCTGGGGTTGGATAGATTGGTGATGGGCTATTGATTCCCTTTGGATAATGTTCAGGATCTGACTGTATATTTGACTCCCTTCCCAAGGGCCGTGATAGAAAGACCACTCAGGAAGGTACTTGTTATTGAACACTCTTTTATCTATAGGTAGGGAAAGGATAACAAGGTCAAGGATTGGGAATCGGAAACCCTACTGTTCTATTATCTATGAAACCAATTAATAATCAGGACTGGAGGCTAAGCTGGTGGAGGCTTGAGATCTTCACCTCTTTCTATCTCTGGCCAGACCTGGCCACAGCCAAGCCAGAAAATAGGGAAGGTTATTGCTGCAGATATATTGATGGTCTTTAGTCTCTCAGCTCTCTCACCAATAGTGTTGATGGCTCACTAGCTCTCACAGTCTAGCAATGAAATAGATTCAGGCTTATTCCTACCCTCTTCTTCTTCAACCACCCTTCAGCCACCCACTGCCCGGATAGAACCACAGAGGCTTATACCAGTCTCACCATCTAATCCCAGATTATGAATATAACACATAATTTCCAGAAGGGTGTCTACAGAAGTGTCAATAAGCATTTATTCAGAGTCAGGCATCATGCTCAGTGTTAGGTATATAGATTTTATCCTTCTGCCATCTGTTTTTTGGTTTATAAATCACCTTCTCTTATTTATGCTTTGATATTCCAGCCACTTATGTAATTAAAACTCATATAATATTGCTGAAAACTGCTATTTAGGGCTCAATAGTTTTTGAAAACAGTTTATGCTCTGAGCACAGTATGCCAGTTTTTATCATATCTCTGTGTCATTGATTATATAATTGAGAGCAGAACCTATTGTTATAAAGAGAGTCCTAAGATCCTATAACCCTCTGGTGAGGTGGATGTGTCTTTGTATTCTCCCTAGGTGCTGGTGATGGGGGAACACTAAACGTAATCACCCTTGCTGGTTGTTATAATTTCGTTTTTCAATAACAGTTGCCCAGGAAGGACACCAAAAGGTCAGGTAGATGAGTAACCCTTTCAGGTCCCACCTGGGGTTGGATCAATTATTAATATTGGGCTCTGATTAGCCTTGGATCACGTTGTTCATCTGACTGCGTTTGCTTCCTCCCCAAGGGTCGTGATATAAAGACCACTCAGGAAGGTACTTATTAAATACTTTATTTATGATCTTAATTAGGGAAAGGATATCAGGATAAGGATTTGGGGATTGGAGACCCTGTCAATCTAATATCTATAATCTATAATCACTCGGGGCTGGAGGCTATTGTCTCAGTAAAGCTGGAGCTATTGTTCTTCACGACCCCTCTGGTTCAGCTTGGCCACTGCCAAACTAAAAGAAGTGACTGCCCTTGCTGCAGCTGTGTTGGTGGTTTCCTCTCAGCTTTTTTTATTATCAGTTTTGGTGATATGTTAGCCTTCACAGCCTTCAGGAAGTGTTCAAATCCTACCACCCTCTTCTTCTTCAGACCTCCCTTCCTATCTTCACCACCCAGGGACCCAGAGACCTAAAGAGCTAGGAAGATATCGAGACCTAAAGATCTAGAGACCAAAGTCCAGAGTCAGAGAGAGGCCCCCTCCAGATGACTGTTAGGAGTATTTATACTCTCAGGCCAACTGACTTTTGCCCTTGGCTCATGGCATCTGGGAACATTCCAATCTCTCCAATTGCCTCTCTTGTCAATCAAGGTGATACCAACAATTCTCAGGATTTGAATATAACACTATCAATGGTTGCAGGACAGTTTTTGTCACTATTCCATTTTTTTCCTGAGATTGGATTATTTGTTAGTATAGATATTTTATAAATTTTAAGGTTTTCCTCTATTTCTTTTGTGTTCTCAGAATTATTAACATTAAATTGTGTGACATAAATTTAAGTAATTCTTTTTATTTCTTATGGTTCTGTTGTGAGTTCTCTTTGTTTATTTGTTGATTTGTTAGCCTTCTTTTTAGTCACATTGGTAGAGTTTCATTCATTTTATTAGTCTTCAGAAAGTATCAGTTTTTATTCTTATTTACCATTGCTATACAAGTTGAACTGGTTCTCCCATTACCTAGAACCAATGTGTTACCTTTTATTCCTTCCCCAGGGTTCTCCAGTAATCTCTGACATCGGTTAAAGACACCACTGATGATAGGAAAACTCCTGCAACCCAATTCCATTTAAACACAGGAAACACTAAAACATTATTTATTTCAAAAGAGTAACCACAATAAACATATGATCACTCTTTCAGTGCTTGTAGCCATAAGTACCAGTATTAACCTCACACTCTGGGGATAGGAAAAGGATTAAATCTATATTTTAGCTCAGTTTCTATATAACACAGACCTAAGGTCCAAGTCCAAAGTTCCTTTTGGCATCAAGTCCTAGGCACATAGCTTCTCAGGGTCCCTCTGCTGAGTTAGCAACATGTGGCCTGGAATTCTACTTCTAAGTCACCATGGCTTAAATTCCCAGGCCCAGGAGAGATTATTCAACCTGTACCTAAAAGTGAAAAACAAATAAACAAAGGAATCACAACAAAACAATACTCCTGTCTCATTTCTTGAAGCCACAAGGTAAAAGGAATGAGAAGGGGAAAGTAGTCATTCCCTGCATCCCAGCTCAGATCACCATGCTTAAGGTGAATCTGAACATTTACCCTCTTTACAAAGAGCAAGAATATAACAGTAGTTTAAAAATATGTAGCCTATTCTAGCTACACCACCAATAGAGAGTTTACTCCCACCCACATGATAGGTCTTTTTCCCAAGTAGGTTTCTCTATGTGAAGTAAACTGTTCATGAAGAGAAAGTACTGGTTACAAAGTTATTTAGTGTCTTGGAATAAAATCATAAATCAGTTTTCAGTTTTTTGTACTTTTTACCACTGCTATAAAACAGAGTTTGTAGAGAAGACATTTTAATTATTAAAGAAAATAAAGTTAAAGCATAACCTTCACCACCTTCATAATACTTGAGATCCCTCTAACATGCACATCTACCAACTTGGAGGAAAGAGAGACCTTTCACAGGAACTAAAAGGGGACATCTACTGATGGGGTGTGTTTGTGAATAGGTCATCTAGAGATAGTGGAGAGTGTCATATTCTAACTCTGGAAGTTGAGAGCCTCACCTTGATTGACAGGTGAAGACAGTTGGAGACATTGGAATGTTCCCGGAGGCCGTGAGGACAAGAGGAAAGGCAGTTGGCCAGAGAGGGCATAACTACCCTGAAAGACCTCTGAGAAGGATCCCCTTTTGGCTTTGGCTTTGGCTTTTGGTTCAA
Source organism: Gracilinanus agilis (assembly GCF_016433145.1). Taxonomy (NCBI): domain Eukaryota; kingdom Metazoa; phylum Chordata; class Mammalia; order Didelphimorphia; family Didelphidae; genus Gracilinanus; species Gracilinanus agilis. The sequence continues at coordinate 373,803,425 of NC_058132.1, forward strand.
GAGCCCTGACCTGAAATCCTTGCCTAAACACCAATCTGATCTTGGACACTGATTGACCCGTGGGTCTGATCATGGGTCCCCTGTTTCTATCTGAATTCCCCTAGATATTTAGGCATCTAAACCATCTCTAGATATTTAGGTATCCCGGGCCTGGGGTGGGGGTTGGGGGACTGGGAAGTGGGCAGGAGAAGAAGAAGAGGGTGGTAAGGGTAATATTTCCTGAAGGCTATAACTGGCATAACAACTGGCAGTAAGAAGCTGAGAGAGATCATCAATATCTATGTCAACTGAACAGATTGCTTACTCTGGTTTGGCTGTGGCCAGGCTGAGCCAGAGGAGATGAAGAACAGAAGCTCTAGCATTACTGAACAGCCTATAGTCCTGAGGGATTATTGTCTTAGCTTTAGTGATAAGGTCTCCTATCCCCAATCCATTCCTGATCATTCTTTTCCCTTATTAACAACATAGATAAAATTATTAAGTACCTTCCTTGAGTAGTTATTACATCACCACTCTGGGGAGGGAGAAACGCAGTCAGATGAACATTATCCAAGGCTTATAGAGTCCAATACCAATAATCAATCAACCCCAGGTGGGACCTGAAAGGGTTACCCATCCACTGAACTTTAGGGATCCTGCCTGGGCACTGTTATAAAGAAGAGCAGTTATTATAACATCCAGCTGAGTGGCAGGACTTGGGTGTCCCTGCACCAGCCATCAAGGGAACCAAATCACAGCTTCCCAGATTAATAATAACTATAATAACTAGCCTATTAGTAGTACAGAGATACCTTCTCCTAATTTTTATAACAAGAGTGAGAATGAGAATCAGCCATAGCAAATGAGACAAAGACTAAAACTTTTTTTGGAGAAAAAGTTCATTATAAAATTACATCAGCAAATAATCAAGGATTAAATCAGTGATTCCCAAAGTGGGTGCTACCGCCCCCTGGTGGGTGCTGCAGCGATCCAGGAGAGCGGTGATGGCCACAGGTGCATTTATCTTTCCTATTAATGCTATTAAAATTTTAAAAAATTTAATTTCCAGGGGGCTAAGTAATATTTTTTCTAGAAAGGGGGCGGTAGGCCAAAAAAGTTTGGGAACCACTGGATTAAAAAAAGCAAGAAATCTCAAGGTAAGTGATGTTAGTTTGCCAGGCAGTGATGAAGTAGGGGAGGAAAAGGAAGTGGATAGTGGATAATCAATCAGTCCCAGTCAGAGTAGTACATCAGCCACCACAGTCAGGGGCATGATATATTTCCATGCAATTCCCTCCTTTAAGTGGGGCAAAAGCTGATGAAGAATCTCAGTACCAATCTCACTCTTAATCCCTGGGGATTGTGGCCAAACCATCTAAAGACTTCTATTTTCAAATGGGTTTAAAAAAGTCCTAAAGTTTTCCCTAATCATTCATCCTCCTAGTCCCATAACTCTCCTCCACACTCTTTCTATCCCTCCTTCCACAGGGAAAAAAACTGTTCTTCCTGCTGACAAGAGGCTACAGATGTATATTATAGTAGTAATAGAAATGACATTATGCTTTGCAAAGTATTCTCCTTACAATAATTTTATGTAGTAGCTAATTACAGGTATTATCATCTGATAAATGAAGAGGACATATTCAGGAGTAAGCACATGTCTTGCAATAGGATTGATGCCAGATCCACTCATTCTAAGTCCAGTACTTCTTCTCTATCATACTGTCAGCACATGCATGGCAGAAGACATTGGACTCCCAGCAGTAGAAACTGTTGCAATTTTGCCCAATATGGCTGCTTTTTTTTAAAACCCAAACCAAAATTTTAATAGGCTATAAAGGAAATTCTCAAGAAAAAGAAAGATATTTGAAATTAAAGAAAGAAGGTTAGCTTGTGATCAAAAAAGGAACTTTGTATAGGGGAGGGATCAGAAGACATGAGATCAAATCCTGTAGAAGGGAAAATATTAGGGTTTGGTTGAATATTAAAAGGGGTGGATGCTAGGAATTGAATGAATATCAATTCCAAAATGAAGTTTAGTAATTTATTTATAAAATATAGGAGAGAGTGGAAGTAGAGAGATGAGAAGAGGGTAGAGTGAGAGATCTAGCTTAACGAGATTGTAAAAAGGGGGAAAGGGCTTGAAGGGTTGGATATAACATTGAAAGGAGTAGTTGCCAAGAATTGAATAATTATCAATTCTAAAATGATTTTTAGTAATTTATTTATAAAATATAGGAGAGAGTGGAAGTAGAGAGATGAAAAGAGGGTAAAGTAAGAGATCTAGCTTTATGAACTAGATTTTGTATTCAAGTCTGGGCTTTACTCCGGTAAGGCTCCAGAGGCCCAAGTGGAAAACCTAAAAGTCAATTAACAAGGGTTTTATCCACGAGGGCTTCTCCCAAAGAAGGGACCCTCCCAGAGGCTAATACCTCCAGGGAAGCTAAGATAGTCAGCCTTTTTCACTCACCACATGTAGTTCTGAGGAAGAGATTTAAGAACAGTCTCACCAAGGTCTCAGGGTCCCAGCCAGTGCTCCTCCATGCCCAAGCAATGAACAAGAAGAGAAAGAAGAAAGCTACAGGAAGTTGTCACTCCCTTTTAAAGGTGCTTATTTTTCATCACTTCCTGTGCCTTCCTCCTAGTTTATGTGTCCAAACACAACAGACACTTTGCTTAGGACTGCCCAGGGGGCAGTCAGTCAATTCTGATTCATCACCCACTTTCCCACATGAGGGTTACAGACTTACCCACTTGTGAATTAAGTGGTGGTGTTTACATCTTTGGTGATTAAATCTGAGAATGGGCAGGGTAGGTTTAATCTCATTATCACAAGTTAGACTATGTGCTCAATCCCTGACTTTACTCCAGTAGGGCTCCAGAGGTCCCAGCCAGAGAACCTAAAAGTCAATTAACAAGTGTTTTAGCAATGAGGGCTTCTTCCCAGTCAAGGGCCCCTCTGGAGGTTAGTACCTGGAGGGAAACTAAAGGAGTCAGCCTTTTTCACTCACCATGTATAGTTCTAAGGGAGAGATTTAAGAACAGTCTCAATAAGTCCAAGGTCCTAGCCAGAGTTCCTCCAGGTCCAGATCCAGGCCAAAGAGAAGAGCATAACACCCACTCGAGCTTTAGCTCCAGGTCACCCTTCTTGCAAGGACATTTTGATCACACTCCTTGTGGGTTCAAGGGCTGGTTCACTCATCTCTGACCTCCAGGGGCTGAGTGTTTCACTACTGGTTTCAATTGAGAGCATATCTCAACTGCAGCATCATAGCTAATTTCTATAGAGACCTTCAAGCAAGATTACCTTTTCACCTTCAACTTAGTTACATTAGATTAGGAGAAAGATTTTTTAGGGAATGGGATTGGAGTTAAGTTGTTCAAAACACATTCCTGCTTGAGGAATGTGCAGCCAACCTGTGTATTGAAGTTTTTAGTTAGTTTACCTCCCTCTTCATTCCTAAATAATTTCCTTTCACCCTGTCTCCCTGAAATATTAAATCCCTTTGCTTGTTAGATACTAGGCCTGTGTGGAGATATATTTGGTGTATACTCACCATCATACTACTTTACCAAACCAAGATCTCCTTCCAAGCTAGAACTGGTGCAATTTCTGTCCTAAGAGCCTCTCATCTGGATTGAAGACAACCTGACCTCATCTATTCCTAGGGTGTGGGGAATAATTTTAAACAGAGAGAGTTAATAACTTCTGTGGGATTATTTCCTATAAATTCACCATCTGAGCCCTGAATTAGTTGAGCTAGACTTGCCTCCATACCTGATCCAAAGAATTACAGTTTAACTACTCCCAGAGGGGGTGGAGGAGGAATTCTTTCTCTCCTCCCCCTGCCCCCTGTTAAGCCAGACTGCTTATTCTCTGACAGAAAGACTCCATATTCATAATTGCTAAGATGACCCAATTTAACACTAATTACAACAAACTCTTTGTTTAGGACTGCCCAGGAGGCAGTCAATCATTTCTGATTCATCACCCACTTTCGCACATGTGGGTTAGAGACTTCCCCACTTGTGAATTAAGTGGTGGTGTTTACATCTTTGATGATTAAATCTAAAAATGGGCAGGGTAGGTTTCATCTCATTATCCCATTCCTTATCTGACATTGATTTAGGTGGACAACCCTAAGAAATTAGCTCCCATCAAAACCTGGCCTCAGCCACTTCCCAGCTGTGTGACCCTGGGCAAGTCACTTGACCCCCATTGCCCACCCTTACCAATCTTCCACCTATGAGACAATACACCGAAGTACAAGGGTTTAAAAAAAAAAAAGAAATTAGCTCCCACTCTGTGAATCTCAATCTCTCCTATTGTCAAGAAGAGATATCTCTAGTACCTGACTCATAGGGATACCATGAAACTCAAATGGACCAAAATATATAATGAAAGGGTTGTATAAATGCCTATCATTATTAATTTGGTAGTTTTGATACAAAGCTTTTAAATCTTTCCATACTCCTAGTCATTTCTTAAAATTAAGGGCCAAGGAAAATAACTGGGGACAATAACAGGAGTGAATGAGTCATTATTTCTTCATGAGAGTCAAAAAAAAATCACTTACTGTGAGCTATTAAAATAGAGAACCACTGATCAAATTAGAACTAAGGACTGCTTATGATGAACACTGTATGCTAGGGCATCATTTTTTAAAAGAAAGAAAGGAATAAAAACAAAATAATAAATAAAATAATATTGTCTAAAGGCCTGAACTTAATGTTCTTCCCCACCACCTTAAAACCTTTACCTTTCACATTAGTATCAATACTATGTATTGATTCCAAGGCAGAAGAGTGGTAAGGGCTTGGCAATGGGAATTAAGTGACTTGCCCAGGGTCACACAGATAAGAAGTGTCTGAGGTCAGATTTGAACCCAGGACATCCCATCTCTAGGCCTGGCTCTCAATCCACTGAGCTACCCAGTTGCCCCTTGAATTTAATATTCTTGTAACAGGTTATCAAATTATTACACTAAATCTTAAGCAAATCTAAATTATAAAAAATATACAATTCAAAAACATCTAGAGATTCCAAAGGCAAAATGACATAATAGACAGAACTGGTCTTTGAACTAAGAAGACCCAGTTTAAGTCTCAACTCTGATATATACTCAGGCTATGAGACCCTGGGCATCTAAGTTAAATTCTCTGTGTACTGGGCAACATTTTAGACTAGAAAACTCCTTCATTTTTTTTAATCATGCAAAACATACTTCCATATTGGTCATTGTTGTAAGAGGACACTTATACAAAACCAAAACCTCAAAATAAAACCATAAATACACTGATTTAAAAGCTGGTATGTGAAGTGGGGCACTTCATAAAGCAAGTCTGGAAAACCAGAAGTTCAGATTAATGGAATCAATAATTATTTATTATTGGTCAGGGCAAACCTTCCTAAATGAAAGTTGCCCTGGACTGAAATTATAGTGCGATTTTTATAGGGTGCAAGATACAAAGCAAACAATGGTCATTAATGAGAGATAACTTTGATGAAGGAAACAAACCTTATCATCTAGAAGCTATATTCATCAGTAGTGTGGGGTACAGGATATTCCATTGTGTGTTATTTAAATAAGTTCTGGGGTTCCATTTAGAGGTATTTGGGGCTCATTTGAGCCTTAAGATATGTAGATATATGACAAACTTCCTGTGGACATTTAGGGGACTTTGGAAACTACAATTCCCATGATTTCTTTTGTAAAATGGAGGCAGACAGGAAGTGTGATGACATAAGAGAATGATATAAAAACTCCTGGGGATCATTGGGTATGCTCTTTTTCATACGAGGCAGCCAGTTGGGCGGAAGCTAAATGGTGGGCAGTTTGAAATAGCTCTCAGCCAGGCACATGGTCTTATATATTTTACCAACATGGCCATGGTAATTAAAATATTACTTTTCCTCATAATATCAACCTTTATCATTTTGGAACATAACAATTGTATCCTAGACTGGCTGCTTGATAGTAAGAGAGTTATTTTCTCATGGATCTTCACAGGAAGGCTCATTTCTGATTTCTATTTTTCCCCAGGGAAAAACAGGTTTTCTGGACAATGACTTAGTTTACCTCACTTCAATCCCTCTTTTTCTAGTGTGAATGAGTCAAACCCTTGACTCAAGTTTGGTGGTCACGGGAGGATAGTGAGGCTGCATCCTGTATCACCCAGAATAGTTGGCATAGAAACAACAGGCTTTTCCCAATGCCACACTTAATGCCTCCTTCTATTTTGAAGTACTATGTCAGTCAGGGAGGATAATGATTGTTTTAAGAAATTAACAGAGGTTTCTAACTCATTGAGGTCTAGATCAATTTGCTGTGAGAGTGGAAATATTGACTGCATTGAGGCAGGGCAGTAGGACCTAGGGCTGCACTACTTCCACCCCCAGCCCTATCAAGATCCAGATAAGAATGGGTGCTCTAAAAGATCAGGGAGGTGTTAGTTAGTGTGTTTTCACTGTCCTTGGGGAAAGGCAAAGTGAAACCAGGTACCTGGAGGAGCTTTCCAACACCAGGCCTCCAGGGAATCAGTGTGAGAGGCTGTAATAATGCTGAAACAGTGAGGGGCAAGAAACAGAAGGTTACGGTCTGCCTCGGAAGTCACAAACAGTTGCCATTATCCTGCAAGTCCCCAAGGGTGAAGATCGGCTCATGTCCCCTTTTACATTGAGTTTTGGCCTCAGTCAAACACACAGAGTCAACCCACAGAGAGTGAGGAGGGTTTGAAGCACTCACAGATCCCCAGGTCCCAATACCAATGCAATCAGGAGGTTGAGAGTTCAGAGGCAGCTGTCAGATGTTGTCTTGGGGAGGGAGAGGGATTAGCTGAAGAACATATCTAGAAGGGATCACTCTCCCTGGGGGATGTTTCTCTGTGACCATGTTCAAGTGCCCAAGAGTGGGGACTGTGGAGTAGGAGCAGTCAATTTGGATTCAGCAAAGGTGTCTCTGTGTGGCCCAACAGGCAAGGGTGGCAATTTCTTCGCCACTGATCTCTTCCAGTGAAGTATAGCCAGAGATACCTGGGCCACCAACCAACTTACATTGGCTGGGATTCTTGCTGAGGTTTTGGCATCCTTGAGGTCTGTGCTGAGAGCAGAAGGGCAGGAGCTGAATCTTGGAGGAGTAAGCAGGCAATTGTGAGCACAGGGCCAATGGGAGAGGTGGGGGCAGAGTGGTGGCTGTGCTGGAAATGCAGCCCCCTTCTTGTGTGAGGGAAGTCCCCAAACCCCCTTTTTCTGCTGCATGACTTTGGGGTTTATCTGGTGCCATAGGGCAAGGGTCTCCTGTACCCAGGCTGTAAAGTGCAATGCACCAGGCATGTTGCAGTCAGTCTTGCCAATAAACAAGCATATAAATGAACTTTAACCAACATCAATGCCTCTAATTAGTCCTGTAAAAGCCTGTAGGATCCCTCCAGCCCATTCCCAGGAGGCTTCATTGTCCCATCTCAATTCCCCTTCTACTAGTAATGGAGTCAAACCTTTGATTTGGTGTCAAGTAAGGGTATATAATGTAAGGGTGAAAAAAAAGGTTTTATGGGTTCAATATATTAAAGATGGTCGCCAGAGGATCAAACTATTATCAATCCTCAATTAAGAATAATCTCAAAACAAAATTGACTTTTATGGAAATTTATTTACATAAGAAGAAAGAGAGGAAGTACAGAAAAAAGAATCTATCCTACTGATTAGTCCAGGTAGATCTTAACCCTCAGCCGAGGGTTAAAGGGCCTGAGGCCCGGAGGTGAATGGAGCAAACTTCATTCACAGAGTCCATAAAAAGAATTTTCTTAATAGAAGTTCAGGAAGATTCAGTCTTTAAACTCATCACGTGAAACAGTCTTGGTCACAAACCAGTAAAGCTCCCTCAGGTTCCCTTCACCAAAACCAGAAGCAGCCTCACTCCCTCCGTCCCTCTTTGGAAGGGCTCACATATATGTCACTTCCAATGCTTTCCCTTAGCCTCTATGTCCAATAACAATAGACGCTTTCTCATAGAAAGTTTACGGGGCGGTGCATTGATTCTGATTCATTACTCACTCTAGCACAGGTGGATTAGGACCTCCCAGAATTGGAAGGTGCTCTCACCTTTGGTGATTAAATCTAAAGATGGGCAGTGTAGACTTAATCTAATTATCACAATTGTGGGAGCAAAGGAATTTTCCTGTCTATAGTTTGCCTGAAAAACATCTATACTATGGGGAGGGGGTACAATGTTCTATGCTGTCCCTCCTCCTCCAAATATCTAAGGGAGCAGGGGCAATGGTTTCAGTCTTCTGTAGCTTCTTCATAGCTGATAAGGGGCGCAGAATTCCTGGGAGAAGGGGGGAGGGGCTGTGAGCACAGGGTCCACAGTGGTGTTTCTGCAGGGAATGCCTCGGTCCTGAAGGCTGGGAGACCTGAAGGATGTGTCTGGCAACTGTTTCCCTTGACTGGCTGACAGGTCACAAGGGGGAGCATCATTCTCTAAGGCAGTAGTACAGAAACTAGGACTGGGGCAGAAACTAGAGCACCAGATATAAACAGAGAAAATTAGTACAATAGAAATTGATACTAAACATTAACATTTGGGTATTTTAGACAACAGACTTCATCTCCAGAAAACATTCTCTGACAGGAATTGATTATTTTAGGAAATTTGATTTTAGAGTTGTTTGTAGAGTTGACATGTCATGTTTCTGTTAAATAATATTCTTTTTGCAAAGCCCACATTTACATAGCAGCTATAACCACCTGAGTAACAATATTTCAAAGATGAATTTCTTTACCCCATATCCTGGAAATCCAGAAAGCTTTGGGTCATTTTTCCAAACTCAAGATCCAAATTTTAGTTGTGGTAAATCAAAACTACACATACAAGACATTTATTAATAACTCTACCTAGTTCTCAAAGTATATTCCCTAACAACTTGATAATTTTCAATTATTAAACTAATAGGCTGTTTGGGAAAATGGAAACTTTTATTTTTTTTACAATTTGCAGTATGTGTTGATTATGGGAATTTGTCACACAAGAGAAGGCAGGCAGGGAAAACATTTCCTCACAGGCCAAAGCTATCACTGGCTCATTGTGTCAGCAGCCTAGATGGTCAGAAAAGGTCTAGTCCAAGTTGATCCCTAGATTGCCTCTCTAATCATTACAGGAAATTCTCTATCTTTTGCATACTTCGTCACCATTGGATCCCAAAAGCCTTCTTTTTCCTTAAAAGACAAGTCTTACCCATCATAGATCAGAGAAATTCTGTTTATCAGCAGTCCAGAAACAAATTTCTATACCCTCAAACAAAGGCTGATCACTCAGTTATTCTTACATATTTTGGATATAATTAACATATCAACCTGAAATAAGGAACAGGAGTGCTTAATTGAGTAGTGCCACAGTAATATAAATCAGGGCTGGATCATCTCCTGGACCTAGGCCATCTGAAGGACTAAGACAAGACCATACAGGAATATCTTCAGGGTAACTTTCTAGAGAAATTATGGAATCATTTGTGATTTTCCAAAATCACATACATCAATTTTAGAAATATCCCTAGGTCAAAGATCCAATTATAAGAGCAGAACATCTATCTGTTCTGTTTCACCTCCCCTCTCCTCTCTCTCTCCCTTTCTCTTCACAAATCTGCATATGCAAGCTTTATGGACCCCAGATCAAAGTCCCTTCTTCTTCTGTATTCAAACACAACATACTCCTTCACCTTCTTTGATTTGCTTTTACCATCATAAAAAGGACTCCAAAGAATCCTGATATAAAGGATTATATCCTTGAAACACTATATTTTTAGCATAATGCGCATCAGTTATAAATTTTAGGTCATATTAGCAGTAATTCACATAACAGTCATAAAATTGGGAGCAAACATTTTTTGCACACATGCCATTTTTTAAAGTCCTGCCTGTTCCTTGGCTATTGTTTGCATATATCTTTAAAAAGGTCAATATTGATTCAAAATATCAACTAATATCTGGGGGTCTCTCAAGTTATATTCCCAAAGTTCGTGTGAGGTAACTCATCAATTACATATTACTCAACTCATTTTATCATTTTGGATATGGAATGCTTGTATTAAGATTCCATACCTTCAAACAAGCTGTCTGAGCACTTTTACTTGTTTGAATATCTCCTTAAAACCTCCGAAGTATACAATTAAAAGATACTCATCTGTAAGTTCTATCACACGGTGGTTGTCAACTCTTTGAAGTCATACTTATGTAGTGTGTTGCTATCTTAGTGCCTAAATATCAATGTGGAACAATTATAAGCACTTCTTTTGCCTTCCTGTGTGCAAGGGGTTAATAGCTTGTGAGAAATTTATCTTAAGGCCACTTGGCTTGATTTAGGTTTTTATTACTTTAAAACCTTGTTGCTTATCTCTCTTTATCAAGTGAACTTACTACAATTTAAAATTTTGAATGTTTCAAACCCTTCTTAATAATTTACTCTCAGTGGAGTTTAGTTTAAACTTTGGTTAAGTCTTTAGCAATCTTTCAGTATTTAAACAAACTCAAGTTCAAATCATTTACCCATATTCCTCTCAAAATTCTTTCTAAAGCAGAATAGAACCTCCAGTTTAGTTTCCCTTTAACACAAAACATTGCTACATACCTGATTAAATTCCATCAATAATATTCTGATTTGTCACGTGTTATTTCTATTTTGCACTAGAATTCACACATACTATTTCTTTATCCATTACTCTTATTTCTTCTTGCTTCTCCTCATTACCATTATTGCAAGTAGAGGAAAGGTACTATACTGAATTGCATGCAATCCTTGATTGCAGGGCTAGTCAATTTTTTTTCTTGTTAAGGGCATACAGTTTGCATTTCATATATCCTTAACTTATTTAGGTGGAAAAGGTAATTCTCTTTATAATCCAAATGCATATATATTTTGTATTCACTCATCACTTTCTAGCAATTTGTGTCTGAATATGTTAATTGCTAGATCACAATTCCTTCTTATACATTGTACACATTTTCATAAACCAATTCATACAACCGTAGTCAAATACAACACTGTTTAGAAATTCTCTCTTTAACAAAATACCATATACTTAGTACTCATATTATTAAATCTCATGCACAGATTAATCACCTTAAAAACTTCTTGCGTGTCATATGATTACTTGTTGCTATTTCTGACAGCACATACATTAAAATAGCATCTCATTTGAAAAATACAAGTTTAGAATCTAGAATAAGTTCTCCTCAACAACATTACAACTTTTTCTGAAGGACTTTTACATTTACAAAGTAGCTAGCACAATTTCTGATCTTATCAAACAAACATTCCCTCTCTGTGTCAGGCTATTAATGACATTTAGATAATTCTCAAATTCATTATGCATTGCAAAGTTTAACAAAACAAACCTTTAACTATGAGTTTTTGTGCTCAATAAAATCTGGCTAACATTTCACATTTAACTGACAAACAGTTACCACAATAAATGAAATTACATTGTAACATATCAAAATCATTAGCAATCCTCAAAAGTTGCATACAACAACCCTTAAATTTAAATCTTAAGTGAAAAATACCTCAAACTGTGGAATAAAATCTCCCTTTTCTGCTCTGAATTTTTTCTCTTTTTCACTTCCTTGGGGGCCCATCCAAGGAAGAAAGAGGAAAAATCATTGAACAGATATTTGCTTACGTCCTCTACTTAGGATTTTTGATTGTGGGAAGGAACTGCTGGAGCAGGCACAGCTTCTCCCGTGTAGCCTGCCCAGGCACTGGAAAGAAATTCTCCTTTGTGAAACTGCATCTAAAACTCTTTTTGCCCCACCCTTAGTTTAATCTTACAGCTAGCCACACAAAAACAACAAGGGATTCTGACATTTTCCATTGTAAAGGTCTGTGGAAGAAAAAGGGGCATAGACCAGGAATGATTGTAAATCTTCACTCATCCCAGGTCCTGCCTGACATAAGGGCAGTTGGGAGATCATAGCTGTTTTTCCTTCAGCCTGACTTAAATTCTGAGTATAATGATAAATGGTGCCCTTCTGGGTATGAGACAGGCTAGTTGTAGGAGGGGCCCCTATTGGGAGAGGGCAATACAGAGGGCTTAATGGGAATGCCGATGGTGAAGACAGAGGGTCTGGAGAAGGGGGTGAGGAGGGTAGGGCGTGTGCAGGGAAAAGCGGAGAGGGTGTGGAGGTATGGGTTCCCTATTGACATGGTAGGGTGGCTCCTCAGGGTCTTCTTGGAGTACATGAGGAGGAGGATTGCTTATTTCTCCTCCAGGAGGCCTGCTCTTATCTCCTTAGGAGAGTGAGTTGACTAGCAAAACAGCCTCTGTTTTAGCAGAATAAATTTTGTCCCAAAAGGCAAGCCTTCAATTTCTTTGGGGTGTCAGTAAGTAAATCAATCCAAATATCAGTGTAGGGGATCTGATCAAGGTAGCCTGATGTCCCATACACCTTTTTCTGGACCACGTAGGCCATGGAGAGATCTGCAGTCCTCTCTGGGGGCCATTCAAACCCGAATGTGGGCCACTCCAACTCACATAATGTGTGGAGAATACCGGGGAAACTTGAATTCCATAATCAGCTGCTGCCTTTTTAAACTGCTGAAAATTCTTAAGAATACATGTTAAGGGCAGCTGGGTAGCTCAGTGGATTGAGAGCCAAGTCTGGAGACAGGAGGTCCTAGGTTCGGATCTGGCCTCAGACACTTCCCAGCTGTGTGACCCTGGGCAGGTCACTTGACCCCCATTGCCTACCCTTACCAATCTTCCACCTATAAGTCAATACACAGAAGTTAAGGGTTTAAAATTAAAAAAAAAAAAAAGAATACATGTTAATGGGGTCTGAGAGTCTGATGATGAGGACTGAACCATTATAGCAAACCTCACAAAGACCCAACAGAAATCCACAAGACACACATTTAATTATGCACTCATACACCTGAGCCTGATGGTGCCCTGAAGTTCCAAGAGACGTTTCAACTTGGAACCAGGATATGGGCTTAATGCAATGTCCAGCAGCCCACCAGCCTTTACTGGATCCAGATTTCCAGAACAGAACAGGACTCTGGAACGAAACAGATCTCTTAGAGCAATATCAGCACTCCGGGGTACAGAACCTTCAGAGCTCTGAGAGCAAAACCAGAACTCTTGGGTAACAGAACCCATGAAGTGAAACAGACACTCAGAATACTCTTAGAGCAAAACCAGAACTCCAGGGTAACAGAACCTTAAGGCAAAAAACAGACTATAACTCTAGAGCAGAACAGATTCCCAGAACAGATGGTTCCAATACTTATCAAAATTTGTCTGGGATCTCAAATACCTGAACCAGGTGCGGACTCTAGAGAAGGCACCACTTGCTTCCTCAGATTTCTGACTCAATCCCTCATGGGAGATGGGAATTGCATGCTCTCCAAGTCCTGATTCAGAAACACTCCCGAAGGAGATATGGATTCAAGACTCCTTCATAGGTTCCAACCTAACCATATACCATGAGCTCAGAGATCTCTCCCCAATTCAAAAACACACACACACACACACACACACACACACACACACACACACAGAGTCTCTCACAGAAGCCCTCTCCAAAGTCCTTACTTCCCAGTTCTTGGCTTCAAGATCTCGCTAGGGGGCCTCCATCTGAAGTGGTGCACTTCATAAAGCAAGTCCAGATACCCAGAAGTTCAAATTAATGGAACCAATAACTATTAATTACTGGTCAGGGCAAACCTTCATAATGAAAGTTGCCCCAGACTGTGGAGTCTTTACAGTGCAGTTTTTATGAGGTACAAGATATAAAGCAAACAATGTTCATTAATGAGACATAACCATCATGAAGCAAGCAAACCTCATCATCTAGAAGCTATATTCGTCAGTAGAGTAGAGTACAGGACATTCCATTGTATATCTTATCCTGCACTGGCTGCTTGTTAGTAAGAGAGTTACTTTCTCAGGGATCCTGACTGTATTTTGTTTGGGTTCTGAGTTGACTGACCTTCACAGGAAAGCTCATTTCTGATTTCTACTTTCCCCAGGGAAAAATATGTTTTCTGGTGAAACAGGTAAATAATAAATAGTGGGGTTAGTAGAGAGGAGAGAGAATGAAGGAGGAATGAAGGGGTAAAGTGAGTTAACTGCCTGACCCACAATAACACACTGGGAAATGTTACCCACCCCCACAAACACAGGACTTTGGGAATGAGTGGTGACAGTTGAAACCAACTGTCCTCCGGACTAACTCTACCAGGGATTCCTATTAAACTATAGTGGGTCCTCTGGGTTGTGAAGAAGGAAAAAAGGAAGTTATAAAACATAGTTTAATGATGATAAAGAACAGGAAGGATTATAGGAGAGATTTTGACTAATCTAAGAATGAGAGCCAAGCAAACTGTCAGTTCAGAATGGGATTTGGCTAACTTCTCTCTAGATATGGCACAGACAGCTAGACTGGCTGGACTTAGAGGTGGTTGCTAAAGGGCTTCTGGAGACAAGGTTATTTTCACACCACAGCAGATACTGATCCAAGTTGAATCCTGGATGGTATAGGTACTGGAACAAATCCTTGGTCAGCTATTAAATCCACAGTACTAGGGAGATAGGCTCTGTGCACTTGGTCCACCCAAGAGCAGTGATTTCACCTTTCCTCAACATAGACACTTGCTTGATGTTAAGACCCAAGATCTCCAAAGGGTTTCAGGTAGCAGACAGTAGCAAGATCCCAGATGCAAAAGCTTAGCTCCTTCTTCCAGCCTTGGCAGTTCACTCTCCTTCACAACCACTCTTTATGCATTCCAATCTAGAATGTCCATCTCTTCCATCAAAGTCCATGTGTACTACTATCTGTGCATTACTATTTCTTCTCTATTTTCCTGTCCTAACTTATCTTTGCCTATAACACTGGTCAATGAGTTTACCTCACTTCATATGTAAACTATAAGTTTCAGAGAAAGCCCAGAATTTACATGGATTTATAAAACTGTTCATTAGGAGCACTCTAAACCATTGAAATTAATGATCCAGTCTCCATTCCTATTAAAAAAATGCCCCCCTTTTATAGCAGGAAGTGGATGGATGGGGTCATTAGGTCTTTTTAGATCTTATGAAATTATTGAGAAAAAAATATTATGAAATAGGAAATAAATTCTTTCCCCATTTATTCATTCAGGCTTACTTCAATAAAATATACTCTCATTACAGAAGTAGGTGCATTTCTAGATTGAGGATCAGATTCCTTTTCTACCTTAAGAACTTCTCCACTGTTATCACTGTTGCAAAATAGGGTCATTTCAAGCAAAACCTTAACTTCCATAATCATGTTAATTGAAGTACTTAGCTTTAGTATGAGGACAGAAATAAGAAAATCCTTGTATGATTTAATTAGATAATCACCTAATCTAGGAAGAATGGAACATTTCAGAGCAGTCTTCCATCAGGAAAGCTAGATATGATTTTTAAGTGGAATGTCAACTTTTCTCCCTAACTATTGAAAAGAATTACAGTGGAAATAGTTAGCTTTTTTCCCAATAAAAACAATCAGCAAGCATTTTAAAAGCACTTACTTTGTGGCAGACACTATGTTAAGTGCTGGGGATACAACAGGAGACAATCATGCAAACATATATATATTCTCTCTTTTCTCTTTCTGTCTTTGTCTTTCTCTCTGTCTTTGTCTGTCTGTCTGTCTCTCTCTATTGTTATATTGAAACTCTGGGAGCTGAGAGTCCCACCGTTGATTGACAGGTGAAGACAGTTGGACCTCAGAATGTTCCCAGAGACCATGAGGACAGGGGAGAAAGTGGTTGGCCAGGGGGGTATAAATACCCTGGCAGCCCCTGACAGGGGGTCTTTTCTTTTCTTTGGACCTGGGATCTGTAGACCCTCGTTTATTGGGATCTGAGGCTTGCTTGGCTCAACCTTGCAAGAACTCCTGTCTGAACCTCACTGACATTTGCCAACCTGTATCCAGACCGTGAATCCTCTGAATCTTCTGTCCCCTAGATATTTAGGTATCCAAACCATCCTTAGGTATCTTGGTATCCTGGGGCCCGGGAGGGATCTGGGAAATGGGCAGGAGAAGAAGAAGGTGGAAAGGGTGGTTCCTAAAGGCTGTAGAAAGGTATAACATCTGGCAAGAAGAAGAAGCTGAGAGACATCATCCAACAGCTTGCTTGCTCTGGTTTGGCTGTGGCCAGGCTAAGCCAGAGGAGCTCATAACAAGCCAGAATCACTCACCTGCCTACACTTCTGAAGGATTAGTATTATCAAAAATTAGTTTAGGGTTTCCTATTCCTCTTCCCATTTCCTAAACATTCCTTCCTTGCCAAATATATATAAACACTTCAAGTACCTTCCTGGAGTGGTTGTTTCATCACTTCTCTGGGAAGGGAGCAAACGCAGTAAGATAAACATGTCCAAGGTTAATAGAGCCCAATATCCACCATTAATCAACCCCAGGTGGGACCTGAAAGGGATACCCATCCACTGACCTGAAGGATCCTGCCTGGGCACTGTTATAAAGAAGGGAGGTGTTACAACATTTAGCTAGGTGGCAAGATTCAGGTGATCTTGCACTAGCCACATATCTGAACTACCACTACTGTCACCCAATTAAGAGTGGTAGTATCCAGTTTACCCTCTCTTTATTTATAACACTATGTGTGTGTGTGTGTGTGTGTGTGTGTGTGTGTGTGTGTGTGTGTGT